>NC_068440.1:34204724-34374724 GCF_023373465.1 Oncorhynchus keta | reverse complement strand
TTACCTTTATTTAACCTGGCAAATCAGTTAAGAACAAATTCTTATTTACAATAATAGTGTAGCACTCAACTGTATAACATGGGAGGGATGGTGACAACCCTCTCCATCTGTTCGAACTATGTCCAGCGCAGAATGGTATAACTCATGTAATTAACATGCATATTATTGGATGAGACTCACGACGCTACTGGTACCTTAACTCGCTGTGTGGCCAATGATGCTCTCCGACATGAACTAAATAACCCTGCGGAGTTGCCTCCTGCACTGGTAATGAAGGTGCTAGTTCAAGTAGAGGACATTTCCTCCACAAATACGTGTACATTTTAAATGGATTCCATCTATAATATTTATACTACGGTTATTCAAGTATGTGAAAGGATTTATCTCAGGCAGAGTGCCAAGGATACAGTTATTGTTATGAGACCTCTGTAGTTCTTTACATCGGTCATACACATTCCTAACATTTTCCCAGTGATACACATGTTTTGTATCACCCAAAGTGAGGATCTGTGCTAAGCACATCCTGTAGAAATGTTCCTATTCACTCTTTCTACAAAGCTTATGCCAAGAGCAATGGATAAATGTAATGCAATTACAGTCAATTTATACAAATACTATATTTCCAAAAGAGTTGAGGGCGGAGTGAGTTAAACCAGACAGTGTTCTGTTCTGCTGTCTCTGCCTCTGTCCCAGGATGCCACCCAAATGGCACCCTATTCCCTACATAGTGCACTACTTTTGACCAGGACACATGGGGCTCTGGTCAAAAGTAGTGCACTATAAGGGGAATAGGTGACCATTTGGGATGCTGCCACAATGCGGGTAATGGAAGAGACTTTTTGCGTAATAACATGAATGATATGGCACAGCTCCAGCTTGGAGAAGCCACTAAGCTGTGATCCAAGTGACCGTGTCCTTTTAATGACATATCCCACCAGTCATCAATAAAGGTTGGTGTGAGGCAGAGGTGGGAAAGAGGGGAGGGGGAGGAAGAGGAGGAAGGGAGAGGAAGAGGGAAGAGAGCCCAGTCCCTTCGGAGGCAGTTTCCTCTGGCCAGCTCCTTTGTGTGTTGTGGTGGCATTGGCCAAGCCGTGCGAGGGCGAGGGCCAGATACACGGTCTACTCTGTAAGCATATTAAGGCTATGCCGGTGTGACGTTCTGAACAGGTGGATATACTGTAGCTGATCCTCTGTGACTAATACTTAAGCTTCTTATATGCTTTGTTTATGATCTGCACGGGGTAGCCTTCACTTTGTGACTAACATATAAGGGTCTTCATACATTATGCTTTGTGTACACTCCGTATGTCTACACACCAGAGTGTGATGCTTCCAATACACCGACTGCGTCATTGGGCAAAATAGTACGCAGCATCATCTGGATGTGTGTGACAACAGTTCAACATTCACCTTCTGCTACCGTTTCTGTCAAGACGTCTACGGATACAGTTAGACTCATACGTTGGATAAATCCTAAGTATGCAGCACACAGAACGCACTGCAACTGTCTCTGCAATGCAACGCTGCAAGGTAAACACAGGGTTTCACTGGAAATGAATGTGATTCTGGTGTACCAACAATATAATGACGCTGTCGGTGTGATCGAAGCCTTAGGCTTTGGCCAAGGGGGTGTGGCTAAAACAGTTGAGGATCCTCCTCTTTTGTTGTGTTCTCACCAGGGGAATGGACATTCTGTTCTACTATCAGCATGTGTCCATTCAACATTACCCTATGAATATGAACAGTTCTATGTCCTATTGTCATTGATGCATAATAAGCAATCTGACTTGTAGACCATTTTTACTTAGGTCTACAAGATGCCTTTTTTTTTTTATTAATTTTATTTTGTGTTACCTATGTACTGTGTCCCAACCTTGTTTCAAAAACAAAGGTTATCTTTTTTGATTGGCTGAGACTCTAAAATACACTGGTGTTGTAGCATGCTGACTTTGAGTATGGATGTAAAAAAAAAACTAATGATTTTTTCCTCTTGTTTCACTCAGGTTATCTGGGATGAATGTCCCGTCTCCTATTGTCAGCAACAAGAACTGGCTGAGGCTACACTTTGTAACTGACAGTAACCATCGATATCGGGGCTTTAGCGCCCATTATCAAGGTAAGCCTCTGTTTCAATCAATGCAAAGACGCTTAGGAAGGAGTTTCCTGACCACCTAAAAAAATAAAAACTTAAATAAGAATGTAATCCTTTTAAAGCCCTGAGAGAATCAACACATAGTGCTCTGAAAGGGGGATGAATCCTACACCTCTTCACTCTGTCCTCCTCAATGACTTTTTCTTCTTATTGTCATGATAGGGCTTAGATTTGCTGTTTTCTTTTCTTTTCATGTCATTTTTTGTCGTTGTTTCAGGCTGACGTTGTCATTCTATCATTCTGTCTTTCAACTCTCATGATTACAACTACAAGATACATGTTTATTTTCTCATGGAAACCGTAAATCCCGAGGACCTGATTTGGGTGGGCAATCAGAGCTTTCGTTTTTTCAACTTATAATTAGAACACTCTCTCTGTAGCAATGCCAACTACTGTATGCACAGCACAGCGCAGCACAGCATTCAATTAAAAAAGTTGTTTTTTTTGCCTCTTCCAAATTAACCAATAGATTAACAACAAATCACTTCTTCTCCTCTTTTTGAAATAGCTGTCTCTTTCCCCCCCCATCTTATTCCAAAGCTGCTGATTAAACGAAACGAAGCTACTGTATAACAGATCATTCAGAATCATATACTCACATGTGCATTGCTGTGTGTTGTGGTTGTGGCGTTATTCTGACACAAATTTACCATAAACTAACTAAATCTTTAAAAATGTCCCCCACAATGAATAAATGTTGTCCTATTGAAGGACCTGGATCACATATATTTGTATGTATACATATGTTTGCCTACTGTTACATCTTGGAAACTTAGTTTGGTTTAAAAATAGCTCACGGAACCACTATATAAGACAAGACGAGTTGCTAAGTTTGCTTATTAGCTCATCAGATGCTTTAAAAACTAGATTCTGTGATTTAATACACAAATAAAAACGTACATGTTTGTTTTATGACTCTAAACTCATGAGACATTTATTTAAGTTATATCCTTCAAGGATCTGCTGGAATTTGACTTTTTCACTCGAAGCACCTGTTAACACATAAGGTGTGAGTGTTTACATAATATTATTCAAGGGTCCCAGACCACAGACTGTAGCTTTAATAGAATGTGAAGAAGCAGGGGTTAACACATAAGGTGTGAGTGTTTACATAATATTATTCAAGGGTCCCAGACCACAGACTGTAGCTTTAATAGAATGTGAAGAAGCAGGGGTTAACACATAAGGTGTGAGTGTTTACATAATATTATTCAAGGATCCCAGACCACAGACTGTAGCTTTAATAGAATGTGAAGAAGCAGGGGTTAACACATAAGGTGTGAGTGTTTACATAATATTATTCAAGGGTCCCAGACCACAGACTGTAGCTTTAATAGAATGTGAAGAAGCAGGGGTTAACACATAAGGTGTGAGTGTTTACATAATATTATTCAAGGATCCCAGACCACAGACTGTAGCTTTAATAGAATGTGAAGAAGCAGGGGTTAACACATAAGGTGTGAGTGTTTACATAATATTATTCAAGGGTCCCAGACCACAGACTGTAGCTTTAATAGAATGTGAAGAAGCACCTGTTAACACATAAGGTGTGAGTGTTTACATAATATTATTCAAGGGTCCCAGACCACAGACTGTAGCTTTAATAGAATGTGAAGAAGCAGGGGTTAACACATAAGGTGTGAGTGTTTACATAATATTATTCAAGGATCCCAGACCACAGACTGTAGCTTTAATAGAATGTGAAGAAGCAGGGGTTAACACATAAGGTGTGAGTGTTTACATAATATTATTCAAGGATCCCAGACCACAGACTGTAGCTTTAATAGAATGTGAAGAAGCAGGGGTTAACACATAAGGTGTGAGTGTTTACATAATATTATTCAAGGGTCCCAGACCACAGACTGTAGCTTTAATAGAATGTGAAGAAGCAGGGGTTAACACATAAGGTGTGAGTGTTTACATAATATTATTCAAGGGTCCCAGACCACAGACTGTAGCTTTAATAGAATGTGAAGAAGCAGGGGTTAACACATAAGGTGTGAGTGTTTACATAATATTATTCAAGGATCCCAGACCACAGACTGTAGCTTTAATAGAATGTGAAGAAGCAGGGGTTAACACATAAGGTGTGAGTGTTTACATAATATTATTCAAGGGTCCCAGACCACAGACTGTAGCTTTAATAGAATGTGAAGAAGCAGGGGTTAACACATAAGGTGTGAGTGTTTACATAATATTATTCAAGGATCCCAGACCACAGACTGTAGCTTTAATAGAATGTGAAGAAGCAGGGGTTAACACATAAGGTGTGAGTGTTTACATAATATTATTCAAGGGTCCCAGACCACAGACTGTAGCTTTAATAGAATGTGAAGAAGCAGGGGTTAACACATAAGGTGTGAGTGTTTACATAATATTATTCAAGGGTCCCAGACCACAGACTGTAGCTTTAATAGAATGTGAAGAAGCAGGGGTTAACACATAAGGTGTGAGTGTTTACATAATATTATTCAAGGATCCCAGACCACAGACTGTAGCTTTAATAGAATGTGAAGAAGCAGGGGTTAACACATAAGGTGTGAGTGTTTACATAATATTATTCAAGGGTCCCAGACCACAGACTGTAGCTTTAATAGAATGTGAAGAAGCAGGGGTTAACACATAAGGTGTGAGTGTTTACATAATATTATTCAAGGATCCCAGACCACAGACTGTAGCTTTAATAGAATGTGAAGAAGCAGGGGTTAACACATAAGGTGTGAGTGTTTACATAATATTATTCAAGGATCCCAGACCACAGACTGTAGCTTTAATAGAATGTGAAGAAGCAGGGGTTAACACATAAGGTGTGAGTGTTTACATAATATTATTCAAGGATCCCAGACCACAGACTGTAGCTTTAATAGAATGTGAAGAAGCAGGGGTTAACACATAAGGTGTGAGTGTTTACATAATATTATTCAAGGGTCCCAGACCACAGACTGTAGCTTTAATAGAATGTGAAGAAGCAGGGGTTAACACATAAGGTGTGAGTGTTTACATAATATTATTCAAGGATCCCAGACCACAGACTGTAGCTTTAATAGAATGTGAAGAAGCAGGGGTTAACACATAAGGTGTGAGTGTTTACATAATATTATTCAAGGGTCCCAGACCACAGACTGTAGCTTTAATAGAATGTGAAGAAGCAGGGGTTAACACATAAGGTGTGAGTGTTTACATAATATTATTCAAGGATCCCAGACCACAGACTGTAGCTTTAATAGAATGTGAAGAAGCAGGGGTTAACACATAAGGTGTGAGTGTTTACATAATATTATTCAAGGATCCCAGACCACAGACTGTAGCTTTAATAGAATGTGAAGAAGCAGGGGTTAAACCAGGAATTCCCAAACTGTTTTCATCCACGACCCCATTTTGATATCTGAAAATGTTTGCAGTCAATTGAAAAACATTCTAACAGTATTTCTGATTGTCTTCTCAACTCACCATCACATACATTTAGTGCGGGGCTATGACAGGCAACTGCAAATTAGTCTGACATAATGTCTCTAATGCTGCGTTCAAAACAACTGGGAACTTGGCTTCACACAGATATGAGCTGGCGAAGGGTACCATGACTTTTAATGATGTGAGGGAGACAGCAGAGTGTTCCCTGCACATTTTGGGTGATTTTTTAAAATTCTCCTGAGACTCCATTTACATATCAGGCGACCCCACATGGGGTTGTGACCCCTATTTTGGGAACTGCTGGGTTAAAATCACTCTGAAACAAATCTGCAGAGAATAGCTCAGTGCATCTGAATGGGTTTATTTCTGTCCCCGACACCTCTCCAGAGGACAATGTTAAAGCACTTTTCACCTTCTCAACAAAGGACAACGTCTGTATTTAAAGAAAGAATAGGGCATGAATAAATAATATTCTCATCATTTACTAACGATTGTAAATAGTTAGCGCACCATTTTTTGAATACCCTACTAAGGAGCTATTCATTGGACATCAGTATATGAAGTGTCCCACGTTGAAGACTTTTTTATTAAAAGCGACTTATTGTGAATATTCTCAACGAAAAGGACGTTAGGACCTCATTTATTTTCTGGCTTGGTGCCAGGAACAGTAGTGGGTTCAAAAGCTCATTAAAATGAACAAACCTTTACCTCCGCACTTGGCGAGATCGGTCAGCAAGAAGATTGAGATTTGATCTTCATCTCTGCTGTTGATGTTTGCTTAGGGATGTATTCCCCTTGACAACGGCACTGTGTGTGACTTCTTAATATGGCCCTACTGGTACACACCACCTGGTGAGCCACAAGCAGCCCAGCTTCAATCCACCTGGTGAGCCACAAGCAGCCAAGCTTCAATCCACCTGGTGAGCCACAAGCAGCCCAGCTTTAAAGCAGCAGCTGCAAAGTACCTTCGGACACCAAAACCACCCCAAAATCCAATTTACCCAACGGATCTGTCTGAAAGAAATCCCATCAGAAAAAGCACGTTCTCATCTCTGATTGAACCAGTTATTGACATTAGCCAGCTGTTGCGCGCCCTCTCAATGCAGCTCATCTCTCATAGGAAGTCGGTGGCGGTCGAATTGAAGCTGTTATTGGCAATGCTGCTGGGCCTTTTTTCAAGGCCACCTCTGATAAGCAATGGAATGGAAGAGACCACGTCTCACCTTAATCAAAGTTTGAGGGGGAATTTGAACCCAGACAGTGTTTGTATTTGTATGTGTGCAACCTTGCTGCTGTTCAGCACTATTAGAAAGGAATTCACGTATAGCATAACAGTGCCTTCAGAAAGTTTTCACAACCCTTTACTTTTTCCACATTTTGTTGTGTTACAGGCTGAATTTAGAAAGTTTAACATTTACATTTTTGTCACTTGCCTACATACAATACCCAATAATGTCAAAGTGGAATTATGCTTTTCAATTTCAAGTTAATTTAGTCAACAAGTATTCAACCCCTTTGTTATGGCAACCCTAAACAAGTTCAGGAGCAAAAATGTGCTTAACAACTCACATAATAAATTGCATGGACCCACTTTTGTGTGCAATAATAGTGTTTAACATGATTTTCGAATAACTACCTCATCTTTGTACCCCACACATACAATTATCTGTATGGTCCCTCAGTCGAGCAGTGAATTTCAAACACAGATTCGACTACAAAAACCAGGGAGGTTTTCCAACGCCTCGCGAAGAATGGCAGCTATTATTTTTAAAAAGCAGACATAGAATATCCCTTTGAGCATGGTGAAGTTGTTAATTACACTTTGGATGGTGTATCAAAACACCCAGTCACTATAAAGATACAGGTGACCTTCCTAATTCAGTTGCCGAAGAGGAAGGAAACTGTTTAGGGAGGCCAATGGGGACTTTAAAACAGTTGAATGGCTGTGATAGGAAGAAACTGTGGATGGATCAACAGCATTGTAGTTACTCCACAATACTAACTTAAATGACAGAGTGAAAACAAAGAAGCCTTTACAGAATAAAAATATTCCAAGCATGCATACTGTTTGCAACAAGGAAACAAGGCACTAAAGTAAAACTGAAAATTAAATTAACTTAATGTCCTGAATGTGAAGCATTATGTTTGGGGAAAATTCAACACAACACATCACTGTGTACCTGTAACGACATTCTTCGTTTGTTGAAAGAGAGTCGGACCGAAATGCAGCGTGGTGGTTACTCATGTCTTTAATGAATGAATCGCGGTACATGAAATAACTGATACAAATACAAAACAACAAAACGGAACGTGAAACCTAATTACAGCCTATCTGGTGAAACTACACAGAGACAGGAACAATCACCCACGAAATACACAGTGAAACCCCGGCTACCTAAATACGGTTCCCAATCAAAGACAACGAGAATCACCTGACTCTGATTGAGAACCGCCTCCGGCAGCCAAGCCTATACTAGACAGCTCTGCACATCTGAGTTGGAAACCAAATGGTCATTTTCAAGCAACTTCAGGATTTTTATATACTAACCGTCAACAATGAATCCAATCAATGATCCTCCAGGGTCCTTTCTCTCCTGTTCCCTAGAATTAAAATGTTCCAAACGCCCCCTTATAGCATACTGAATCACAGTGCACTCTGCCACTGGTCAGACCATTTCCCCACTCCTCTAAGCAGTGCAGTCAGAAATAGGACTTCATGTTAATTCATGACCAGAAGACTGGTGTCACAGACAATCTCTTCCCCTGGAGCTAATGCCATCTTTGATAAGGCAACCTCTGTTCCTCTATCAGTAGACTACAGGCCAGTGCAGAGAAATGTAAATTAGAATTTACCATTGGCCTCAGGGGAGTAATTAATTTGGCAAGTCTTCACTATGTTTCTGTCAGATTGGATCCTTCAACCATTGGCCTATATCATAATTCCATTACTATTAGCGTGTTTGCTTCTACAGCATCAGGCCACTTAATAGGTCCCCAGTATTCCAGACGTCCATTTTGTTTTATCTGAACCTGGTCCAGTGTCTCAATTTAGACAGCCAGAGGCTTGGAGAGCCTTGTCTTTTTCATCATAGATTGATTGAATGCTGCCAAATTGAGGTTTTAAATCATCTTCTCTTAACAATCAGATCTGCATTCGACCTCAAAGTCATCAAATAATCAAATCAATAATCAAGTTGTTTCCAAACATATTGTGTGAGAATTATATCCAGGTAGCACAGTACATAGGCTATACCATTAAAGGCTAAATTCATGCTAAACTGCTCTGCCACTAAGCAGCAAAACAAAAATATCAACATCCGCCAACCCCTATCATGTACTTTTTTCAGTGATTTGGAGTGGCAGGCCATTCCCATAAAATCCACATTAATATATGGAAGTATATGTTATGCATAAGCTGTTCAAGACAAACATGTTTATGTTCCTCTAAGAGCTAGCTATAGTGTTCATGGAGGTTATTTGTCCTGTCTGTGGTGACCGAGCACTGAGTAAAACCAGCGGGTTAGTTGCCACGATTTAATTATAAAAACGAATTATACCATAAAATCTGTCATTTAGTATGCAATCACTTTTTGCACCTCATCTGGTACGGTTCCCAATCAAGGAGCCAAAGGCAGTCTAATTGGTATTGAAATGCTTATGAGAATTCCCACAAGTGCACAGATGTACAGTACCAAATAAAGGTTTGGACACACCTACTCATTCCAGGGTTTTTATTTTCTTAATTTGGACTATTTCCTACATTGTAGAATATTAGTGAATACATCAACATTATGAAATAACACAAATAGAATCATGTAGTAAACAAAAAAAGTGTTAAACAAATGAAAATATATTTTATATTTGAGATTCATCAAAGTACCCACACTTTGCCTTGATGACAGCTTTGCACACACATTCTCTCAACCAGCTTCATGAGGGAGTCACCTGGAATGCATTTAAATTAACAGGTTTGCCTTGTTAAAAGTACATTTGTGGAATTGCTTTCCTTCTTAATGCGTTTGATTCAATCAGTTGTGTTGTGACAAGGTAGGAGTGGTATACAGAAGGTGGCCCTATTTGGTAAAAGACCAAGTCCATATTATGGCAAAAACAGCTCAAATAAGGAAAGAGAAATGACAGGCCATTATTACTTTAAGACATGAAGGTCAGTCAATGCGGAAAATTTCAAGAACTTTGAAAGTTTCTTCAAGTGTAGTCCCAAAAACCATCAAGCGCTATGATGAAACTGCCTCTCACGAGGACCACCACAGCAAAGGAAGACCCACAGTTACGTCTGCTGCAGAAGTTCATTAGAGTTACCAGCCTCAGAAATCAGCAATGAAATGCAACCTCAGATTGCAGCCCACATAAATGCTTCACAGAGTTCAAGTAACACAAGCATCTTATGAGGTCAACCACAGTGTCTTTGTAAGATGCAGAGTAGGTGAACAGATGATCTCTGCGTGTGGTTCCTGCGTGGTTCCTGTGTGGTTCCTGATCTCTGTGTGAGGTGTGATGGTGTGGGGGTGGAATTCAAGGCACACTTAACCAGCATGGCTACCACAGCATTCTGCAGCGATACGCCATCCCATCTGGTTTGCGCTTAGTAGGACTATCATTTGATTTTCAACAGGACAATGACCCAAAACACACCTGCACTCTGGTGAAGGATATTTGACCCGGAAGTAGAGTGATGGAGTGCTGCCTCCACAATCACCTGATCACCCAATTGAGATGGTTAGGGATGAGTTTGACCACAGAGTGAAGGAAAAGCAGCCTGCAAAGGCTCAGCATATGTTGGAACTCCTTCAAGACTGTTGGAAAAGCATTCCTCGTGACTCCCTCATGAAGCTGGTTGAAAGAATCCCAAGAGTGTGCAAAGCTGTCATCAAGGCAAAGGATGGCTACGTTGAAGAATCTAAAATTCAAAAGGCAATCGCACATCTGAGCTATCTTTTTTTAAGGTGCATGGTAACAGTTGAATAAAAATGAGAAAAAAGAGAAAACTGCTTTTGATAGTATCACTGCTCTAAGCTTTACGTTTTGGCCTCACGGACTTCGTCAGAGTTTTTGCAAGTCAACCTTTATGTAGACATAGCCCCACCCACATCCATTCCACGCATCGAATGGGGTCGAGGGAAAACATGGAGTCGAGGGAAAACAACGGCGATACTGATTATTGGAGGACCAAACAAAGCCGATACCGATTAATCGGGCCAATTTTTATATATATTTGTAATAATGACAATTACAACAATACTGAATGAACACTTTTATTTTAACTTAATATAATACGTAAATCAAATCATTTTAGTCTCAATTACATAATGAAACATGCTCAATTTGGTTTAAATAATGCAAATTCATAGTGTTGGAGAATA
This sequence comes from Oncorhynchus keta, assembly GCF_023373465.1. Lineage (NCBI taxonomy): Eukaryota > Metazoa > Chordata > Actinopteri > Salmoniformes > Salmonidae > Oncorhynchus > Oncorhynchus keta. The sequence goes on along the minus strand of NC_068440.1, from coordinate 34,363,780 downwards.
AAGTAAAAGTGCAATATGTTCCATGTATAACGTTTAAGTTCCTTGCTCAGAACATGAGTACATATGAAAGCTGGTGGTTCCTTTTAACATGAGTCTTCAAGTTAAGTTTTAGGTTGTCGTTATTATAGGACTATTTTTCTCTATACCATTTGTATTTCATATACCTTTGACTATTGGATGTTCTTATAGGCACTATAGTATTGCCAGCCTAATATTGGGAGTTGATAGGCTTGAAGTCATAAACAGCACAATGCTGTTTATGACAGTGAAGAGCTGACAGCGAAGAGCTGCTGGCAAATGCAGGAAAGTGCTGTTTGAATGAATGCTTACGAGCCTGCAGCTGCCTACCACTGCTCAGTCAAACTGCTCTGTCAAATAACAAATCATAAACTTAATTATAACATAATAAACGCACAGAAATACGAGCCTTAGGTCATTAATATAGTCAAATCCGGAAACTATCATATCAAAAACAAGACGTTTATTATTTCAGTGAAAATCAGGACCGTTCCGTATTTTATCTAACGGGTGGCATCCCTAACTCTAAATATTGCTGTTACATTGCACAACCTTCAATGTTATGTCATAATTATGTAAATGAATTAAGGCCTCTGTTAGTAAGAAATGATCTTCACACAGTTTGCAACGAGCCAGGCGGCCCAAACTGCTGCATATACCCTGACTCTGCTTGCACAGAACGCAAGAGAAGTGACCCAATTTCCATAGTTAAAATAAATTAATGTTAGCAGGCAATGGTAACTAAATATGCAGGTGAAAAAATATATTGTGTATTAATTTTAAGGAAGGCATTGATGTTTATGGTTAGGTACACATTGGTGCAACAACAATGCTTTTTTCGCGAATGTGCTTTTTAAATCATCATCACCTGTTTGGCGAAGTAGGCTGTGATTCGATGATAAATTAACATGTACCACATTGATTAGATGCAACGCAGGACAAGCTAGATAAACTAGTAATATCATCAACCATGTGTAGTTAAGATTGATAGTTTTTTTATAAGATAAGTTTAATGCTAGCTAGCAACTTACCTTGGCTCCTTGCTGCACTCGCATAACAAGTGGTCCGCCTACCACGCAGGCTCCTCGCGGAGTGCAATGTAATTGGCCACAATCGGCATCCAAAAATGTCAATTACCGATTGTTATGAAAACTTGAAATCGGTCCTAATTTTAAATCGGCCCCAATTAATTGGTCATACTGATTTATCGGCCATTCTGATCAATCGGTCAACCTCTCGTCCTAACCACATCTGTACAACCGCAATGAGGACATCGAGCAAGTTTTCATAAATCATTGGGAACAGCACAAGAAAAACGTCAAAGTAATCTGAAATGGGGGCATAATTTATGTTCACATTTACAACATAACATACATAGGCATTTCATCACTAAGACCTTTAGGAAATAATGTCTGGAGGGTAAAAATCCCAAAACATTCTCTTTTGCTCAGAGTATTATTTATATCCTGTCTGATATCTGATATCTTAAATTTCTCTATGCCACAAAATGTAAAGTTTAAAGAATTTAAAGAAATGTAATGTTTTAGGTCATTAAAATGTACTGCGACTGGATAATCCCTGTTGTTTCTCCTGATTGAACTTTTATGTTGACACATTCTCTGTTTGAGAGAACCTCTCTGTTACCTACATAACACAGCACACACAGACATTTAATCATGTAGATAACATGGGTGGTGAGGCACGTAATAATGTCATTTATTTGTAACGGTTTTCCTGTATGTGGGATTCAGAAATATTCACACTTCATCACATTGTTGCACTGTGCGCAACCTCTGCATTTATAGCTACCATTCGGAAGAGGGCGTAAAAGACACTGGCTGATTATGTACACACTTCATTCTAATATATATGAACTGCACATTGTTATGTTTGGTAGCACTTATTTGTTTCCCTCGACTCCAACCCCATTCGATGCGTGGATGTCGGTGGGGCTATGTCTACATAAAGCTGCTCATTTAAAAAATTCACAGAAGTTCTGGTGAAGGCCGTGAGGTGGATACGTAAAGCTTATTAAAGACCAGTAAAACTATCAATAGCAGTGGGCCGGTTTCTTATTTTTTCTCTGCTTTGAAGAATCTAAAATATATTTTGATTTGTTTAACAATTTTTTGGTTACTACATGATTCCATATGTGCTATTCGTAGTTTTGATGTCTTCACAATTTTTCTACAATGTATGAAATAGTAAGAATAGAAAAACCATTGAATGAGTTGGTGTGTCCAAACTTGTATTTCAAGGCCTACCTTCAAACTCAGTGCCTCTTTGCTTGACACCATGAGAAAACAAAAGATATCAGCCAAGACCTCAGAAAAAAATGGTAGACCTCCACAAGTCTGGTTCATCCTTGGGAGCAATTTCCAAATGCCTGAAAGTACCACTATCACTTGTACAAACAGTAATACGCAAGTATAAACACTATTGTACCACGCAGCTGTCATACCACTCAGGAAGGAGACGCGTTCTGTCTCCTAGAGACGACCGTACTTTGGTGAGAAAAGTGCAAATCAATCCCAGAAGAACAGCAGAGGACCTTGTGAAGATGCTGAAGGAAACAGATACTAAAGTATCTATATCCACAGCAAAATGAGTCCTATATGAACATAACCTGAAAGGCCGCTCAGCAAGGAAGAAGCCACTGCTCCAAAACTGCCATTAAAAAAAAGCCAGACAACGGTTTGCAAATGCACATGGGGACAAATATCGTACTTTTTGGAAAAATGTCCTCTGGTCTGATGAAACAAAAATAGAACTGTTTGGCCATAATGACCATTGTTATGTTTGGAGGAAAAAGGGGGAGGCTTGCAAGCCGAAGAACACCATCCAAACTATGAAACATGGGGGTTGCAGTATCATGTTGTGAAGGTGCTTTGCTGCAGGAGGGACTGGTGCACTTCACAAAATAGATAGCATCATGAGGAAGGAAAAATATGTGGATATATTGAAGCAACATCTCAAGAAATCAGTCAGGAATTTAAAGCTTGGTCGCAAATGGGTCTTCTAAATGGACAATGACCCCAAGCATACTTCCAAAGTTGTGGCAAAATAAAGACAACAAAGTCAAGGTATTGGAGCGGCCATCACAATGACCTGACCTCAATCCTATTGAAAATATGTGGGCAGAACTGAAAAAGCGTGTGAGAGCAAGGAGGCCGTACAAACCTGACTAAGTTATGTCAGGAGGAATGTGCCAAATTCACCCAACTTATTGTGGAAAGCTTGTGGAAAGCTACCCAAAACGGTTGACCCAAGTAAAACAATTGAAAGGCAATGCCACCAAGAACTAATTGAGTGTCTGAAAACGTTTGACCCACGTGGAATGTGATGAAAGAAATTAAACCTGAAATAAATCATTCTCTCTACTATTATTCTGACATTTCACATTCTTTTAAGTAAAGTGGTGATTCTAACTGACCTAAGACAGGGAATTTTTAGTAGGATTAAATGTCAGGAAGTGTGAAAAACTTAGTTTAAATGTATTTGGCTAAGGTGTATGTAAACTTCCGACTTCAACTGTATGTGCCTACAACATGACTTGATTTGTCCTTTAACCAGTGGCCTCTCGGCAAGCCAGAATGGGTTTTTGAATCCTAGGTTGCCAGTATACAGCAGAATTGTCTGTAGTTTATCAATCTGTCTCTGTAGTGTATTACAAACTGAAATTTTATAGAACAGTATAGTACAGACTGGAAGATTATAGAACAGTAAAGTTGTCGTGGAAATTTCCTCTATTTACCAAATCATGAGAGCAAACCACAACACAAGTCAGAGTTAGTTATCAAAGTCCATCTTTAATTATATGAGCTCTATCACAACCCTGTGACTCTCAGGTCAATTCAGTGTCTATCAATGAATTCTCTGAGAGCCCCCTCTACATTGCAACTGAGATCCTTTAATAGCAAAGAACACACATAGTCAGACAGCATAGACATAATAAATCGTTCAGCTTTGTCTCCTTACTCAAACCCAGAACCATAAACCAACCCTCCATATCAACAGGCATATATCAAATTGTCATTTAGATACAACCAATTCTAAATACAACCAATCCTGAACAAACTCACGGAGAGCATAGAATGATTCCAGACACTGCCATCCTCCTCTCCCCGATGGGAAAAGTAGGGAGTGACTGGCACACAGGCACAGTGGAGCAAAAGACATGTTTACACATGATGACACCTTGACCTCTCCCCTTTCTGCAGCCCATGCAACTTAGTCTTGACATAGAACAGATAACTGCCAATGGCCACCACTATAGTACAACAAAATACATTCTTATGAGAAATAAATATTATAGTACAGCATTGTATAGTCTAAAATATTGCAGTACAGTATTGTATAGACTGAAATATTGTAGTACAGACTGCAATATTCCAAACACAAGAAAACCTGCTAATGATGGCTATTTTCATAAATCCCATCAAAAGTATTAAATAACAAATATGGAATCATGTAGTAACCAAAAAAATTTATTACACAAATCACAATATATTTTAGATTTTTCAAAGTAGCCACACTTTGCCTTGATGACAGGTTTGATGACAGATTCCGGGTAAAGCTGGTTGAGGGAATGCCAAGAATGTGCAAACCTGTCATCAAGGCAAAGTGTGGCTACTTTGACAGGTGTGCAAAGCTGTCATCAAGGCAAAGGGTGGCTACTTTGAAGAATATCAAATATAAAATAAATGTTGTTTTGTCTAGTTGATAATCCCTGTTATATGATTTGGTAGGAACCCATTGTCTTGGTGCCACATTTTGATTGCCTAAATTAGAATGACAGTGTTGGCATGTTGAGATGGTTGCCTTCCTCCTCATATGTAGCAGATCTCCAACGGCGTCCACAATCCTTTTTAATCAGTCTGAATGATGAAATGTCACGACTGAGCGGCAAGTATCAATTAATAGGCAACCTGTGCGTGTCGGTTAATGTAGCTTCTTCTGGCAGCGCATGGGAAAGAACCAATGTGTAAGTTTAGCCTTTATATATTCATGACAGAAAGCTGACCTGAGGATCATGAAATGAGAGTAATGAAACATTCATGTTGGGTTAATAAGAGGTCGGACTAAAGCTGTCCCTCATAGTGCCTGAGAATGCCTTGGCTCTCTAATATAGTTTACATTTCCACACAAAGAAACTCGTTGCCTGATTTATCTCGCCGCAATTTAAGCATATCCCAAGAAAGGACACATTAAGGCATCGTAAGTGATTACTGCTCAAGCGGTGCTCATCAGTGACCGTCGAAGTGTAACCGTTAATTAAGATGCAGATCCCTCACAGATTAACTATAATTGAGGAAGTCTGCACTATTATTAATGTTGGGCACTGCTTGTACTGTTCACTTCCTGAATATGGAGGAGGTACTGTCCACTCTTAATGAATATAGAAGAGGTACCATCCACTCTTAATGAATATGGAAGAGGTACTGTCCACTCTTAATGAATATGGAGGAGGTACCATCCACTCTTAATGAATATGGAAGAGGTACCATCCACTCTTAATGAATATGGAGGAGGTACCATCCACTCTTAATGAATATGGAGGAGGTACCATCCACTCTTAATGAATATGGAAGAGGTACCATCCACTCTTAATGAATATGGAAGAGGTACTGTCCACTCTTAATGAATATGGAGGAGGTCATGTCCACTCTTAATGAATATAGAAGAGGTAATGTCCACTCTTAATGAATATGGAAGAGGTAATGTCCACTCTTAATGAATATGGAAGAGGTAATGTCCACTCTTAATGAATATGGAAGAGGTACCATCCACTCTTAATGAATATGGAAGAGGTACTGTCCACTCTTAATGAATATGGAAGAGGTACTGTCCACTCTTAATGAATATGGAAGAGGTACTGTCCACTCTTAATGAATATGGAAGAGGTAATGTCCACTCTTAATGAATTTGGAAGAGGTAATGTCCACTCTTAATGAATATGGAAGAGGTACTGTCCACTCTTAATGAATATGGAAGAGGTACCATCCACTCTTAAGTGAGTATAGAAGAGGTGATGTCCACTCTTAATGAATATGGAAGAGGTAATGTCCACTCTTAATGAATATGGAAGAGGTAATGTCCACTCTTAATGAATATTCAATAATATCAGCTTGAGTGATCTTCTGTTGATCTCGGCTGAACATACTGTTTCTGACACTGTTTCTGGCAAGTGGAAATGTAACATTGGAGCAAGTAGTAACTGGAAACCACAGGTCTGCTGTGGACCACAGGTCTACAGTATCTGGTGTCTTAGTATCATAAATTGGATTTTAGAGTTTTACTCACAGAGCAGAATTGTCAACCTGTAATTTCTAAAATGCACAACATTCCAAAAACATTATGGCCTTACTCACTTTTTTTACTTTAAACGTTTCAAAACAGACAATCAAGAAAATATTTGTCATGCTGGTAATATTACTATCTAGGCTCTTTCATAACGAGTTGGTCTGCTCATCATCCTAACTACGCTCTTTCATAATGAGTTGGTCTGCTCATCATCCTAACTACACTCTTTCATAATGAGTTGGTCTGCTCATCATCCTAACTACACTCTTTCATAATGAGTTGGTCTGCTCATCATCCTAACTACACTCTTTCATAATGAGTTGGTCTGCTCATCATCCTAACTACGCTCTTTCATAATGAGTTGGTCTGCTCATCATCCTAACTACACTCTTTCATAATGAGTTGGTCTGCTCATCATCCTAACTACACTCTTTCATAATGAGTTGGTCTGCTCATCATCCTAACTACACTCTTTCATAATGAGTTGGTCTGCTCATCATCCTAACTACACTCTTTCATAATGAGTTGGTCTGCTCATCATCCTAACTACGCTCTTTCATAATGAGTTGGTCTGCTCATCATCCTAACTACACTCTTTCATAATGAGTTGGTCTGCTCATCATCCTAACTACACTCTTTCATAATGAGTTGGTCTGCTCATCATCCTAACTACACTCTTTCATAATGAGTTGGTCTGCTCATCATCCTAACTACACTCTTTCATAATGAGTTGGGCTGCTCATCATCCTAACTACACTCTTTCATAATGAGTTGGTCTGCTCATCATCCTAACTACACTCTTTCATAATGAGTTGGTCTGCTCATCATCCTAACTACGCTCTTTCATAATGAGTTGGTCTGCTCATCATCCTAACTACACTCTTTCATAATGAGTTGGTCTGCTCATCATCCTAACTACACTCTTTCATAATGAGTTGGTCTGCTCATCATCCTAACTACACTCTTTCATAATGAGTTGGTCTGCTCATCATCCTAACTACACTCTTTCATAATGAGTTGGTCTGCTCATCATCCTAACTACACTCTTTCATAATGAGTTGGTCTGCTCATCATCCTAACTACACTCTTTCATAATGAGTTGGTCTGCTCATCATCCTAACTACACTCTTTCATAATGAGTTGGTCTGCTCATCATCCTAACTACACTCTTTCATAATGAGTTGGTCTGCTCATCATCCTAACTACGCTCTTTCATAATGAGTTGGTCTGCTCATCATACTTACTACGCTCTTTCATAATGAGTTGGGCTGCTCATCATCCTAACTACACTCTTTCATAATGAGTTGGTCTGCTCATCATCCTAACTACACTCTCTCACCTACCTAACTGCACAACCTTTGATGTCTGAAGGTTTGAGATGTTGATTTTGATGCCATGGTTCACAGGAATCTTTCCTAGTGTAAGAGTGGGCAAACATGTTGTACCTTATCCATCTCCACTGTACTCATTCTCTGTCATTCAGTTCATCCTGAACTGAAGGTCTACCCCTAAACCCTAACCCCTAACCCCTAACCCCTAACCCCTAACATAGCCTGATGAGTTTCAACCTAACCTTCATATTTTGAGCAATGTGTTAACATTGCCGAAGCCCTATTTACATATTGTCATATTTTTTTTAAGGAAAGGCTGAATCAGTGAATCCATGTGTGAGTGTACCCTTCTGTGTTAAATGTGCTTTTTGTAAGGCTGTGAGGGTTGTCCTCAAATACACAAATTAGAAAAGAGAGAGAGAGAAGGGAGAGAGAGAGAGAGAGAGAGCAACTCCACAGTCTCACACAATGCCACTTGCTTTTTTCCAAACCCCAATATAATCCTCCATTATCCCATTTTATATCTGACAGTGAATCTATGATCACTTTCTGAACAAAAGCATTAAATATGTTCTGACAACAGATGTTTGTTTTTTTATGTTTCTTTTTGGAAAACAGAAAATAAAACATTTATCATGATTGATGTTTTTACACACATGTTGAATGTGATCACACTATTATTACTATTATTATTATTAATGTTATTATTATTATTATTAAGCTTGTCAATCTTCACAGGGCTTCTGTTCAACAAATATATTGTGGCTAAATTTACATTAAATAGTAATGAACATCTGATGTTAGCACGACACCTGAAGATCCTCCTATTGCTCAGGATGTGAGTGTGTGCGTTTGTTTCTGTGTGGGTGTGTGTATGTACGTATGTGTGGGCATGTGTGTGTGTGTGTGTGTGTGTGTGTGTGTGTGTGTGTGTGTGTGTGTGTGTGTGTGTGTGTGTGTGTGAGAGGTAACGCCTGCACTGTCATGTCCCAGCGTGCCATTCTGCGGCATAACAAATCGGCCATTCTGTTGCTGAAAAAAACCTTGACAGCCGCCCCTGCCCTGAATACTCCTCTGGGGACTGTGGCTAAAGGCTGATCCATATCGGCTGTTCTACATTCTGGTCTGCTGTCCTGCAACCCCCCCCAATCATTTCAAGGTTGACAAATGAACAGAAGCCCTGTACGCTACTTATATAATAATAATATCTTTCTTCTCCTCTTCTTTTGCTCTTGCCTATTTTATCTCTTCACATTTTTTTTCTGTTGCTAAGATACTTTGACTGTTGTTACCTGCTGCTGCTATGAGTTGTGCTCTTCTCCATTAGCTTGGAGGATGGGTTTCTTGGTTTTCAATGCTGATCAGTTTATTTGGAACCTGTTTCACCTGATTTCCTGTTTTTGTTTTCCCTTTAACTAGTGAAAAGGTCCGTAGACTTTAAATCTAGAGGAGTAAAATTATTCCCAGGCAAAGACAACAGCAACAAGTTTTCTATCTGTGAGTCTACCTTTGTTACTCTGTTATGGTAAATCTGTGATTTCTGTTTTCCTGTGCGTGCTTGTAAGTGTTTGTTTGTTGATGTGTTTCATGTTTTCAGTAATTCTGTAATTGCTTTGTTTGGACATCATAACCTGCTGATGTTGAATGCATGATAAGTCCCCCAACCCATCCATCATGCCTTGAATCAATAACCAATGGTCTTGTGCTCAATGAAAATGTAGATTATGGCAAATTTGCACTGTGCAATCCTGGAGGGTAAAGGTAGACTTGTCCGAGCCAGTTACATGAGTCAGCTTGATGTACAACTACACCCCCTGGACAGGACGCTAGTCTATCTCCTGTTTCTGTAGTGTGAGGCAGCTTGATGTACAACTACACCCCCTGGACAGGACGCTAGTCTATCTCCTGTTTCTGTAGTGTGAGGCAGCTTGATGTACAACTACACCCCCTGGACAGGACGCTAGTCTATCTCCTGTTTCTGTAGTGCGAGGCAGCTTGATGTACAACTACACCCCCTGGACAGGATGCTTGAAAATCTCCTGTTTCTGTAGTGTGAGGCAGCTTGATGTACAACTACACCCCCTGGACAGGATGCTTGAAAATCTCCTGTTTCTGTAGTGTGAGGCAGCTTGATGTACAACTACACCCCCTGGACAGAATGCTTGAAAATCTCCTGTTTCCGTGGTGTGAGGCGGCTTGATGTAGAAGTACACCCCCTGGACAGGACGCTAGTCTATCGCAGGGCCTTATCCCTAATCCATATCGTTAATGCTGAGTTCCAAGAAGAGAGGAATTTGGGTAGGCATGAACCACAAGACCACTGAGTTGGTGTGCAATCCTGGGGATACACCTCTATCCAAAATCCAAATGATTGGCTTCATGCTTTCAAGAAGATATTCCACATTTACATTACATTACATTTCCACAAGCAATAACACACATTCTAATTGGTTTAGGAGGGCACTATGGAGGACTAGCCAGGTGACGCAACTGTTCCTAATTTTTATTTGCTGACCCTTAGGCTGAATTTAGAGAGATGTGCATAACCAATCAAAGCAAGCTTTGATTTTGTATAACTCTGTGAATATCCATTATTGTTTGTGTGTCAACTGAGTTATGAGGACATTCTCTGTGTTATGAGGACATTCTCTGTATTATGAGGACATTCTCTGTGTTGCGAGGACATTCTATGTGTTGCGAGGACATTCTCTGTGTTGCGAGGACATTATCTGTGTTATGAGGACATTCCCTCTGTTGCGAGGACATTCTCTGTGTTCTGAGGACATTCTCTGTGTTCTGAGGACATTCTCTGTGTTATGAGGACATTCTCTGTGTTATGAGGACATTCTCTGTGTTATGAGGACATTCTCTGTGTTGCGAGGACATTCTCTGTGTTGCGAGGACATTCTCTGTGTTAAGAAGACATTCTCTGTGTTATGAGGACATTCGGGACATTCTCTGTGTTCTGAGGACATTCTCTGTGTTCTGAGGACATTCTCTGTGTTATGAGGACATTCTCTGTGTTATGAGGACATTCTCTGTGTTATGAGGACATTCTCTGTGTTGCGAGGACATTCTCTGTGTTAAGAAGACATTCTCTGTGTTATGAGGACATTCTCTGTGTTCCGAGGACATTCTCTGTGTTGCGAGGACATTCTCTGTGTTGCGAGGACATTCTCTGTGTTATGAGGACATTCTCTGTGTTCCGAGGACATTCTCTGTGTTATGAGGACATTCTCTGTGTTCCGAGGACATTCTCTGTGTTATGAGGACATTCTCTGTGTTATGAGGACATTCTCTGTGTTATGAGGACTGTATAACACAGTAGGTACCCTTCTCAGCAGCATTCTAGGTTGCACCATCTGTGTCACAGTATAATGGAAGCTGTATTTTAGCACCGTATATCGCTACGTTAAAGTAACTGACCTCACAACAAACCCAGAGCACACCTGTGATGCCATCAAGTCGTGTGTGTGTCAGAGGCGACAGAGATCAGCAGAAATGCTGGAGCCACGTCATATTGTCTGTTTGTGTGGATAGAAAGACTAATGATAAATGACTGTTCATAGCGTTCTGGTGAATAATAGACTGTGAGCTCGGGCCCTATTGTGCACGTGTGTGAGTCGATATCACTTAAAGCCTGTTCCAAGCTGTAGCCTATGTAATATAAAGTGGGTAGTCGATGCAATTTCCCTTATTATCCAATCGAGGCGCAAACTCCCCACAATGGGAAGAAAAGAAAAAACCTGACCTGGGAAGCATCTGAAATTGGTGGAATCCTCTGGAATAAAGTGCATGTCAATAACGTGTGCCGTTTTTTTAAGACTTAGATAACGACACATATCTAGTCAATGACACTACTGATTTGACTGGCAAGACACGGGGAATGGTTAACTGTCGTGACGAACCTGGCATGCTCAAGAGCATTTCAACGTTAGCTAAGATATATACATTTTACGATTCATGAATGCATTAACGAATGTTTCAATGTATTCTTATGAAGCATTGTATTTATCTGAAAATAATTAGCTGAGTCTGTGTGCTTTACATTGTCGTCCATACGATGAACGTTGTCCACGTGTTCTATGTTACTGATTGTCCATCTACACTGAACAAAGGCTCTTCACAAATGGACTGATTCGTTTTTGTCGACTTGATAAACTAATAGTGTGCAGAGTGGCGAAAGACGACATAGTTGACTTGTAATCAGGTGTGTAAGGTAGTTATGATTTATAGGTAGATCAAGTTGTCTTATGTCAGGAAGATGGATCTTTGCATACTCAAAATATATTTAAAAAATCAAATGTGGGGCCTCCCGAGTGGCACTGCGGTTTGAGGCACTGCATCGCAGTGCTTGAGGTGTCAATACAGACCCGGGTTTGATACCAGGCTGTGTCACAACCCGGCCGTGACCGGAAGTCGCATAGGGCGGTGCAAAATTGGCCTAGCAATATTGTATGAAATAGTAAGAAAACCTCGCTGTCCTCTTTGGGCATGTTTGTAGTCCTCGCTGTTCTCTCCGGGCATGTTTGTAGTCCTCGCTGTCCTCTTTGTGCATGTTTGTAGTCCTCGCTGTTCTCTTTGGGCATGTTTGTAGTCCTCGCTGTTCTCTCCGGGCATGTTTGTAGTCCTCGCTGTCCTCTTTGGGCATGTTTGTAGTCCTCGCTGTTCTCTTCGGGCATGTTTGTAGTCCTCGCTGTTCTCTTCGGGCATGTTTGTAGTCCTCGCTGTTCTCTTTGGGCATGGTTGTAGTCCTCGCTGTTCTCTTCGGGCATGTTTGTAGTCCTCGCTGTTCTCTTCGGGCATGTTTGTAGTCCTCGCTGTTCTCTTCGGGCATGTTTGTAGTCCTCGCTGTTCTCTTCGGGCATGTTTGTAGTCCTCGCTGTAGTCCTTGCTGTAGTCCTCGCTGTTCTCCTCGGGCATGTTTGTAGTCATCGCTGTTCTCTTCGGGCATGTTTGTAGTCCTCGCTGTTCTCTTCGGGCATGTTTGTTGTCCTCGCTGTTCTCTTCGGGCATGTTTGTAGTCCTCACTGTTCTCTTCGGGCATGTTTGTAGTCCTCGCTGTTCTCTTCGGGCATGTTTGTAGTCCTCGCTGTTCTCTTCGGGCATGTTTGTAGTCCTCGCTGTTCTCTTCGGGCATGTGTGCATGTCAGTGCTGCATGTTAGTTTGTATGTTTGTGTGCGTACAGAGTAAGTATACAGGCAAAATAAAGACTGTGGTGTATTAACATGTGTATTAACATACTGTACCAACCTATGGACTGAATAAGTGTTCTTACATGTATACCCAGTTAGCATCATCACAATGGCCCAACTGTGGCATGCCACCAAGCTGCAGGACTTCCTGTAAATACTGCAGTATATAGGGCTTCCTAGAAGTACTCTGGAATAACTAGAAAATCAAGTGAATTGCAGGAGAAAGACTCCCACTCACTCCAAATCAAGTCATCAACAAACCAGGCAGTGTGATCAGAACTGGATCCGTAGGGAGCCTTTCTGCATGGTTTGTTCATGTTGTACACAGTTTCTGAAGTCTGCCTGATAATTATAAAATGATTGCACAGTGAAACGTGTGACAGGACAGAGACTGGGTGGGAATGTGGAACAGGTGAGATGATTGTGTGTGTGTGTGTGTGTGTGTGTGTGTGTGTGTGTGTGTGTGTGTGTGTGTGTGTGTGTGTGTGTGTGTGTGTGTGTGTGTGTGTGTGTGTGTGTGTGTGTGTGTGTGTGTGTGTGTGTGTGTGTGTGTGTGTGTGTGTGTGTGTGTGTGTGTGTGTGTGTGTGTGTGCGTGTGTGTGTGCGTGTGTGTGCCTGCATGCATGCACGTGTGGCTGACTGCTCATTGGCAGCCTGACTAAGTGTGGTGCTAAGGCTCAAACCCCCTTGGGTTTCACACTTCACTGGACTCTGTCGAAATAAGAGGCAACGTCTCTAAACATAGCAGACAAACTGCTCCGGTGGTGAAGGGACTCGATGGAGTTCGCCGAAATGACCTCAAATTTCATGTGTTGACGCCTGTCGTTTTCAAACCACTTTCCAGTGTGATGGATGGTGGAAGCAGGAAGCTGGCGTCCCAACATTGAATCTTATAAAGAGAAGGGTTGTGCCCCAAATGGAACATAATTTCCTATATAGTGCACTACTTTTGACCTGGGACCGTAAGTGGTGCACTACATAGGGAGTAGGGTGTCATTTGGGATGCAGCCAGGGTAGAACAGTCCTGAATGTCCCTCTGTATCCACTGAAGCCAACATGTTTCGGCTGTGATGGAACCGTAATGACAGTTGGTTGACCCATCAAGGAGAAAATCTGTCTCTCCCTCTGTTTATCCTGTGCCATATGCCTCATCCATGAAAGGAGAAACCCAGGAACTATTCTCCTGACATTTCTTAATTATCACTGTTTTCTTTTGACCCTGTTGTGATGAAATCGTAGGAGAAAAATAGCATTGATAGATATTGAAAGATAACATTGATAGACATTGAAATAATAGACATTGAAAGATAACATTGATAGACATTGAAAGATAACATTGATAGATAACATTGATAGACATTGAAATAATAGACATTGAAAGATAACATTGATAGACATTGAAAGATAACATTGATAGACATTGAAAGATAACATTGATAGGCAGTGAAAGATAACATTGATAGACATTGAAAGATAACATTGATAGACAGTGAAAGATAACATTGATAGACATTGAAAGATAACATTGATAGACATTGAAAGATAACATTGATAGATAACATTGATAGACATTGAAATAATAGACATTGAAAGATAACATTGATAGACATTGAAAGATAACATTGATAGACATTGAAAGATAACATTGATAGGCAGTGAAAGATAACATTGATAGACATTGAAAGATAACATTGATAGACAGTGAAAGATAACATTGATAGACATTGAAAGATAACGTTGATAGACATAATGTTAAGACATTACCATAGATAGATGATCCTGCTCTTGTGTGCTCTACAATTATTCCATTTTGTAAAGGGCAATCTGGGCTCCTTACACATCATTTATTTTAATTTTACATGACTGAATTTCCAGAATAAGTGGCAGGGTGATTGCTTTGTTTCAGAATCCCAGATTCAACCTTTTAGGCATTGTAATCTCCATCTATTTTATTATTTTTGGTTTTTTACCTTTATTTAACTAGGCAAGTCAGTTAATTAAGAACAAATTCTTATTTACAATGACGGCCTAGGAACAGTAGGTTAACTGCCTTGTTCAGGGGCAGAACGACAGATTTGTACCTTGTCAGCTCGGGAATTCAAACTAGCAACCTTTCGGTTACTGGCCCAACGCTCTAACCACTAGCTTACCTGCATCCCCCAAAGGGGAACAGTTTCTCACCGTTGTTATGTTTTACATACAGATGTTTCTTAAACTTGGGGTAAAAAAGACAAATGTGTTGTCTGGTGTTTTTACTCTTGGCTGACACTGACTACTACTTTCAGGAAGTAGTTTGAGCTTCACTCCAGCATTTGTCTGGGCTGGAGGGAGACAGCAGTGTCAGCATCTCCTCCTCTCACAAACTGTGTTTGTGTCTGTAGTTCCTAAAATGTTCTCCAATCATCATGAATCTATTTGTTTGGATTGTTTTACTCATCAGCAGGTTTGCTTCATTCTGATTTGTTGTTATGGTTGCCACCATTTTAGATAAGCGACATTTACTCAGAAGTCTGACCATAGTAAATATCTGAACTAGGCACTGGGTGCTCTCTTAAAGCACTGTCAAAGTGAGACACAGTGAAAGACCCAGTTATGTCTGGTCTATTCTACTCTGTACAGGATTACATAGTGTACATGAGACACTTTTTGGTGTAAAGTGTTTTTGCACCAGTGTAAAGTTTGCGTCTGTCATCTTTAAGAGGTTGCATACTCTTAAAAGGTAGAACAGTAGTCACAGTAAAAATGAAGAAGTAACTTCTAAACATTTCTAGTGGAAATGCACATAAATTACATCCTTTTTTAGTGTCTTGTCCTGGTTGATAAACACATACATCATCAACCATTCGCAAAGTTGTTACTTGGTCCATTAGTCATTTACACCCTTGTCCACGCTTTGAGCATCCCACTTTATAGCCTATACCAGGCCAAATGGCACCTGACAGATATATCTAATGTTCAGAGGAATCGACTATATATAGGCCCACGGTATACACATGTAATTACCTACATTAGGAATACCTTCCTAATATTGAGTTGCACCTCCCCCTTTTGCCCTCAGAACAGCCTCAATTCTTCATGGCATGGAATCTTCAATGTGTCGAAAGCGTTCCACAGGGATACTGGCCCATGTTGTGTCAAGTTGGCTGAATGTCCTTGGTGGACCATTCTTGATATACACAGGAAACTGTTGAGTGTGAAAAATCCAGCAGCGTTACAGTTCTTGACACAAACCGGTGTGCCTGGCACCAACTATTGTCAAAACGTGGGTGTAGCTGGTGCATGAAGTCAGGTGCAGGAGAGCAGAATGAGTGAGCAACGTACTTTACTCAAAATAAAGGCACAATACATACACTTGACCAACAATAAACGGTAATCATTTACGCACGGGTGTAAACAGCACCCGTCGAAAACCAGCCAAAACGTACCGAATGGACATAGAAACAGAGGGTGAAATACATGAACATGTAATTGGTTAATGAAACCAGATGTGTAGAAAACCAAGACAAAAAAATGGAAAATGAAAGGCGATGGCTAGAAGACCGGTGAAGTCGACCGCTGAACACCGCCCGAACAAGGAGAGGGACCAACTTCGGTGGAAGTCGTGACAGTACCACCCCCCCTTGACGCGCGGCTCCAGCAGCGTGCCGACACCGGCCTCGGGGATGACCCGGAGGGCGAGACACAGGGCGATCTGGATGGAGACGGTGGAACTCCCGCAGCATCAACGGGTCTAACACGTCCTCCACCGGCACCCAGCATCTATCCTCCGGACAGTACCCCTCCCACTCCACGAGGTACTGAAGGCCCCTCGCCTGACGCCTCAAATCCAGTATGGATCGAACTGCATATGCCGGGGCCCCCTCGATGTCCAGAGGGGGCGGAGGAACCTCCCGCACCTCAGACTCCTGGAGTGGACCAGCCACCACCGGCCTCAGGAGAGACACATGGAACGAGGGGTTAAAACGGTAATCGGGGGGAAGCTGTAACCTGTAACAAACCTTGTTCAGTCTCCTCGGGACTTTGAATGGCCCCACAAACTGCAGGCCCAGCTTCCGGCAGGGAATGTGGAGGGGCAGGTTTCGAGTCGAGAGCCAGACCCAGTCCCCTGGTGCGAACACTGGGGCCTCACTGCGATGGCGATCTGTGCTGGTTTTCTGACGTCTCACGGCCCGCTGAAGGTGCACATGAGCGGCGCCCCATGTCTCCTCAGCGCTTCTCTCGTCCACCGCAGGAGCCTCGATCTGGCTCTGATGCCAAGGTGCCAGAACCGGCTGGGACCCAAGTACGCACTGGAAGGGGGTGAGGTTAGTGGAGGAGTGAGTTCTGGGCCATCTCTGCCCAGGGCACGAACGCCACCCACTTCCCCGGCCAGTCCTGGCAGTAAGACCGCAGAAACCTACCCACATCCTGGTTCACTCTGTCCACCTGCCCATTACTCTCGGGGTGAAAACCCGAGGTAATGCTGACCGAGACCCCCAGACCTTCCATGAACGCCCTCCAGACCCTTGACGTGAACTGGGGACCTCGATCAGATGCAATGACCTCAGGCACCCCATAGTGCCAGAAGACGTGTGTAAACAGGGCCTCCACAGTCTGTAGGGCCGTAGGGAGACCGGGCAAAGGGAGGAGACGGCAGGACCATAACGACCAGGATCGTGGTGTTACCCTGTGAGGGAGGTAGATCCGTTAGGAAATCCACCGACAGGTGCGACCACGGCCATTATGTAACGGGTAAGGGTTGTAACTTCCCTCTGGGAAAGTGCCTAGGGGCCTTGCACTGGGCATACACCGAGCAGGAGGAAACATAAACCCTCACTTCCTTAGCCAAAGTGGACCACTAGTACTTCCCACTAAGACAGCGCACTGTCCGACCGATGCCCGGATGACAAGAAGAGGGTGACGTGTGGGCCCATTAGATCAAACGGTCGTGGACAACAGACAGAACGTACAGACGCCCAGCTGGACATTGGAGGGGAGTGGGCTCTGTATATAACGCCCGCTCGATGTCCGCGTCCAGCTCCCACACTACCGGTGCTACCAGGCAAGAGGCCGGGAGTATGGGGTGTGATCCATGGGCCGTTCCTCTGTGTCATACATCCGGGACATTGCGTCTACCTTCGCGTTCTGGGAACCTGGTCTGTAGGATAGTGCGACAACAAAACGAGTAAAAAATATGGCCCACCTTGCCTGGCGAGGGTTCAATCTCTTCGCTGCCCTGATGTACTCCAGATTGCGGTGGTCAGTCCAGATGAGGGTGTTTACCCCCTCAAGCCAATGTCTCCATGCCTTCAAGGCCTCGGCGACTGCCAACAGCTCCCTGTCCCCCACGTCATAGTTTCGCTCCGCTGGGCTGAGCTTCTTCGAAAAGAAGGCACAGGGGCAGAGAATTGGTGGCGTACCCGAGCGCTGAGAGAGCACGGCTCCTATCCCAGCCTCGGACGCGTCCACCTCCACTATGAACGCCAAAGAGGGATCCGGATGAGCCAGCACGGGAGCCGAGGTAAACAGAGCCCTTGGCTGACCAAAAGCCCTGTCCGACCTCAGCCGACCACTGCAAACACACCGGTCCCCCCATCAGCAGTGATGTAATGGGAACCACTACCTGACCAAAGCCTCGGATAAACCTCCGGTAGTAGTTGGCAAACCCTAGAAACCGCTTCACCTCCTTTACCGTGGTGGGAGTCGGCCAATTACGCACGGCTGAAATGCGGTCACTCTCCATCTCCACCCCTGATGTGGAAATGTGGTACCCTAGGAAAGAGACGGACTGTTGGAAGAACAGACATTTCTCAGCCTTGTAGTACAGGTTATGTTCCAACAGTCGACCAAGCACCCTGCGCACCGGGACACATGCTCGCCGTGTGTAGCGGAGTATATCATGATGTCATCAATATACACCACTACACCCTGCACGTGTAGGTCCCTGAAAATCTTGTCTATAAAGGTCTGGAAGACTGATGGAGCATTCATCAACCCATACGGCATGACAAGGTACTCATAGTGCCCTGAGGTAGTACTGAAAGCCGTCTTCCACTCGTCTCCCTCCCGGATACGCACCAGGTTGTAAGCGTTCCTGAGATCCAATTTGGTGAAGAAGCGTGCCCAGTCCATGGACTCAATCGCACTGGCTATGAGAGGTAGCGGGCAACTGTACCTAACAGTGATCTGGTTGATACCTCGATAGTCAATACACGGGCACAGACCTCCATCTTTCTTCTTCACAAAAAATAAACTCAAGGAGGAAGGTGAGGTGGAGGGCCGAATGTATCCCTGCCCCAGGGATTCAGAGACATATGTTTCCACCTTCCTGTGACAGGGGATACACGTGACTCCTGGGAAGTGCTGCATCTACCAGGAGATTTATCGCACAATCCCCCCTTCGATGGGGTGGTAATTGTGTCACCTTCTTCTTACAGAAGGCGAGAGCCAAATCGGCATATTCAGATGGGATGCGCACGTGGAAGACCTGGTCTGGACTTTCCACCATAGTCGCACCAACAGAAACCCCTAAACACCTCCCCGAGCACTTTCGTGACCACCCCGTGAGAGCCCTCTGTTGCCACGAAATAGTGGGGTCATGACAGGCCAACCGGGGTAGAACCAGCACCACGGGAAACGCAGGAGAATCAATAAGGAAGAGACTGATACTCTCCTTGTGACCCTCCTGTGTCACCATGCCCAGTGGTAATTAGCCCTGACCCTAATGGTCGACTATCTAGGGCGTGAACAGGGAAGGGCATATCCACTGGAACAATAGGGATCCCTAACCTATGGGCAAATGATCTGTCAATAAAGTTCCCAGCTGCGCCTGAATCTACGAGCGCCTTATGCTGGGAATGCAGGGAAAACTCAGGAAAATTAATATACAAAACCATGTGTGCAACAGAGGGCTCTGGGTGAGCCTGGTTCCGGCTCACATGGGGTGACACGAGAGTGCCTTGCCTGCTGCGTCAACTACCAGAGGAACCTCCCCAGCACCGACCAGCAGTGTGCATTCTGTGGCCACAGATGGTGCATGGACCGGTCCCTCCTCCGGTCGCCCTAAGTGCAGCACCTCCCAGCTGCATGGGCATAGGAGCGGTGATTCTGGGGGATGAAATCGACAGACCCCGATCTGGACGTCTGCGGGTAGCCAGCAGGTTATCCAACAGGATGGACAGGTCCACCAGCTGGTCAAAGGTGAGAGTGGTGTCCCTGCAGGCCAACTCCCGGCGGATGCTCTCGAGCAAACTAGTGATCGATCAGGGCCCTGTCGTTCCATCCCTCGCCGGCGGCCAGGGTCCCAAAGTCCAAAGCGAACTCCTGTGCGCTCCTCGTCCCCTGCATAAGGTGGACGAGACGTTCACCCGCCGCTCTATCCTCGGGCGGGTTGTCAAAAACTGGGTGAAATCCTAGAATTGGTAAGTCATCCCTTCTCCTTCCCCCCATACGGCGTTGGCCCACTCCAGTGCTTTCCTTGAGAGACAGGAGACACGGGCGGGCACGCTCTCACGGCCCAAAGGAGCCGGGTGGACGGTTGCCAGGTAGAGCTCCAGCTGGAGTAGGGACCCCTGACATCCCGCACCCATCCCATCATACTCCCTCAGAAGAGCGAGCTGAATCCCACTGGGACCAGGTGAAGGAGTAGTGGTGCCCTTGGTGGTGCTGGTGAAGGCGCTGGAGGAACTCCTCTTCTCTCCTAGCGATCCATAGTCTGCCGGACGCGATCCATGGCAGTGCCGAGATGTTGTAGCATGGCCGCATGATGCTGGACACGCTCCTTTTTATGGAATATCTACATAGGCCCATTATCAGCAAACATCACTCCTGTGTTCCAATGGCACATTGTGTTAGCTAATCCAAGTTTATAATTTTAAAAGGCTAATTGATCATTAGAAAACCGTTTTGCAATTATGTTAAAACGCAGCTGAGTATCTGGAGCATCAGCGGTTGTGGGTTCGATTACAAGCTTAAAATGGCCAGAAACAAATAACTTTCTTCTGAAACTTGTCAATCTATTCTTGTTCTGAGAAATGAAGGCTATTCCATGTGAGAAATTGCCAAGAAACTGAATATTTCGTACACATCTGTGTACTACTCCCTTCACAGAACAGCACAAACTGTCTCTAACCAGAATAGAAAGAGGAGTGGGAGGCCCTGGTGCACAACTGAGCAAGAGGACAAGTATATTAGAGTGTCAAGTTCTCAACTGGCAGCTTCATTAAATAGTACCTGCAAAACACCAGTATCAACATCAACAGTGAAAAGGCGACAGAGTTGCAAAGAAAAAGCCATATCTCAGACTGGCCAATAAAAAAAAGATTAAGATGGTCAAAAGAACACAGGCACTGGACAGAGGAACTTTGCAACTCTATAAGGCCAGCATCCCGGAGTCGCTTCTTCACTGTTGACGTTGAGCCTAGTGTTTTACGGGTGCTATTTAATGAAGCTGCCAGTTGGACTTGCTGATAATGGACCTCTATACGGCTATGCAGATATTCCATTAACAATCTGCCGTTTCCAGCTACAATAGTCATTTACAACATTAACAATGTCTACACTGTATTTCTGATCCATTTGATGTTATTTTAATGGACAAAATTGTGCTTTTCTTCGAAAAAACAAGGACATTTCTAAGTGGCCACAAACTTTTGAACTGTAGTGTATGTGCAACCAATAAAATTGGATTTGATTTGATTCTCAGCATATTCTATTTAAGAATGGCTGTAGAACCACATTCACTCATTGAGCAAGGAAACATTGTTTTCCAGTGATTTCCAGAACTTGACTTTCTATCAAGTACTTGTTTTTTTCATTCTTGTTCTGTGCCACTCATTGAATTTTACCCAAATTGTTTCCCCCATTTTTGATTTTGTTTTGTATATGTCAAGGGGAGATACTGTTTCAAAAATAACCATATCGTGTTGCCTGGCTTGTCTATTGGCCGCACGTCACATTAGGTTTGAATCTATTTTACCCCTCTGATACAATCTCTCACTATCTTATCCCACTATCAACCCAGTTTACTGCCCTCTATACAATATATCTCTATTTTACCCCACTATCAACCCAGTTTACTGCCCTCTGATACAATCTCTCTATTTTACCCCTCTATCATCCAGTCAGTTGCCATTTGACATAATCTGTCTCTTTCTTTCTCCACTGCCATCCTACCTCACTTTTTGTTAAAAGAAAAATTGGAAAAACCTCTTCCAATATGTATGAAAACAACATGGGTCGTATAAGATCCGTTTCACTACTTTTCAAGACAAGCCCTACTGCATTTCTGAAGACACATTTTCTAACTGCTCCCCAGCTGACGTTTTGAGGCTGTTTTATGGTCTTGGGGTCCATTTCATTACAGTCCCTGAACATTAAATTGCCATGGATCTCTCTTCTATTAAATGCTTGTGTGCTCCCTCCGTTCCTCCTGCTGTCCTTATTGGTTCCTGTCTTCATCGCAACATGATGTGCTCCTCGTACTAAACCCAAAAGAAATGATATAGGAATCAGGAATCAAGAGTCAGGATATTGTGTCTGTTCCAAATGCCACCCTATTTCCTATGTGGTGCACTACTATTGACCAGGGTGCATAGGACTCAGTGCCCAGAGGGCTTTAGTTAAAAATAGTGCACTATATAGGGCAGGTGTCTCCAACAGGTCGATCGTGAGCTACCAGTAGCTCGCAGCCCACATATGAGTCGTTCGCCAAACAATTCTGAAAGTAAATGCAATTCTTTATGTTTTCCACCGCATAATGTCATTAACAAATCTCACAAGAGTCAGACACCTTCAGTTCCCAGCTACTATCTAATCAATGGAACATTGATATCATCCCACCCCTGGTTAGCCACTATTGGCTTAAAAAAAAGCCAAACCTATCTGCAAATTAATTTCCAGCAATATTGTCCCTGTCTGTCTGTGTGGTGGGCGTGTTTGTCTGTTACTCCATGAGTAGCCAGTTGATGTGATAACCATCATGTAGGTTGACAGAAATAATTTCCCCAAAACCTTGTCAATTGAATAATAACTGCAAAGTAGGCTTACCTTGCAGAAGTATATAATGAGTAAGTAAATCATTTGTTTCTGTTATTTGTTATTTGCAAACGTTCCCATAAAATGAGCAGCACCAGTACAGAAGCATCACTAGACTGGCACATTCCTCACTGGTAGATGCAATTAAAGGGCCAGAGGTGTTTAAAGAGCTAGATGTGCAATTAAAGGGCTAGATGCTCAATTAAAGGGCTAGATGTGCAATTAAAGGGCTAGATGTGCAATTAAAGGGCTAGATGCGCAATTAAAGGGCTAGATGTGCAATTAAAGGGCTAGATGCACAATTAAAGGGCTAGATGTGCAATTAAAGAGCTAGATGTGCAATTAAAGGGCTAGATGTGCAATTAAAGAGCTAGATGTGCAATTAAAGAGCTAGATGTGCAATTAAAGGGCTAGATGTGCAATTTACATTTACATTACATTTAAGTCATTTAGCAGACGCTCTTATCCAGAGCGACTTACAAATTGGTGCATTCACCTTATGACATCCAGTGGAACAGCCACTTTACAATAGTGCATCTAAATCTTTTAAGGGGGGGGGGGGTGAAAAGGATTACTTTATCCTATCCTATGTATTCCTTAAAGAGGTGGGGTTTCAGGTGTCTCCGGAAGGTGGTGATTGACTCCGCTGTCCTGGCGTCGTGAGGGAGTGTGTTCCACCATTGGGGAGCCAGAGCAGCGAACAGTTTTGACTGGGCTGAGCGGGAACTGTACTTCCTCAGTGGTAGGGAGGCGAGCAGGCCAGAGGTGGATGAACGCAGTGCCCTTGTTTGGGTGTAGGGCCTGATCAGAGCCTGGAGGTACTGAGGTGCCGTTCCCCTGACAGCTCCGTAGGCAAGCACCATGGTCTTGTAGCGGATGCGAGCTTCAACTGGAAGCCAGTGGAGAGAGCGGAGGAGCGGGGTGACGTGAGAGAACTTGGGAAGGTTGAACACCAGACGGGCTGCGGCGTTCTGGATGAGTTGTAGGGGTTTAATGGCACAGGCAGGGAGCCCAGCCAACAGCGAGTTGCAGTAATCCAGACGGGAGATGACAAGTGCCTGGATTAGGACCTGCGCCGCTTCCTGTGTGAGGCAGGGTCGTACTCTGCGGATGTTGTAGAGCATGAACCTACAGGAACGGGCCACCGCCTTGATGTTAGTTGAGAACGACAGGGTGTTGTCCAGGATCACGCCAAGGTTCTTAGCGCTCTGGGAGGAGGACACAATGGAGTTGTCAACCGTGATGGCGAGATCATGGAACGGGCAGTCCTTCCCCGGGAGGAAGAGCAGCTCCGTCTTGCCGAGGTTCAGCTTGAGGTGGTGATCCGTCATCCACACTGATATGTCTGCCAGACATGCAGAGATGCGATTCGCCACCTGGTCATCAGAAAGGGGAAAGGAGATAATCTTGTGTGTCGTCTGCATAGCAATGATAGGAGAGACCATGTGAGGTTATGACAGAGCCAAGTGACTTGGTGTATAGCGAGAATAGGAGAGGGCCTAGAACAGAGCCCTGGGGGACACCAGTGGTGAGAGCGCGTGGTGAGGAGACAGATTCTCGCCACGCCACCTGGTAGGAGCGACCTGTCAGGTAGGACGCAATCCAAGCGTGGGCCGCGCCGGAGATGCCCAACTCGGAGAGGGTGGAGAGAGGAGGATCTGATGGTTCACAGTATCGAAGGCAGCCGATAGGTCTAGAAGGATGAGAGCAGAGGAGAGAGAGTTAGCTTTAGCAGTGCGGAGCGCCTCCGTGATACAGAGAAGAGCAGTCTCAGTTGAATGACTAGTCTTGAAACCTGACTGATTTGGATCAAGAAGGTCATTCTGAGAGAGATAGCGGGAGAGCTGGCCAAGGACGGCACGTTCAAGAGTTTTGGAGAGAAAAGAAAGAAGGGATACTGGTCTGTAGTTGTTGACATCGGAGGGATCGAGTGTAGGTTTTTTCAGAAGGGGTGCAACTCTCGCTCTCTTGAAGACGGAAGGGACGTAGCCAGCGGTCAGGGATGAGTTGATGAGCGAGGTGAGGTAAGGGAGAAGGTCTCCGGAAATGGTCTGGAGAAGAGAGGAGGGGATAGGGTCGAGCGGGCAGGTTGTTGGGCGGCCGGCCGTCACAAGACGCGAGATTTCATCTGGAGAGAGAGGGAGAAAGAGGTCAGAGCACAGGGTAGGGCAGTGTGAGCAGAACCAGCGGTGTCGTTTGACTTAGCAAACGAGGATCGGATGTCGTCGACCTTCTTTTCAAAATGGTTGACAAAGTCATCTGCAGAGAGGGAGGAGGGGGGGGGAGGAGGATTCAGGAGGGAGGAGAAGGTGGCAAAGAGCTTCCTAGGGTTAGAGGCAGATGCTTGGAATTTAGAGTGGTAGAAAGTGGCTTTTAGCAGCAGAGACAGAGGAGGAAAATGTAGAGAGGAGGGAGTGAAAGGATGCCAGGTCCGCAGGGAGGCGAGTTTTCCTCCATTTCCGCTCGGCTGCCCGCAGCCCTGTTCTGTGAGCTCGCAATGAGTCGTCGAGCCACGGAGCGGGAGGGGAGGACCGAGCCGGCCTGGAAGATAGGGGACATGGAGAGTCAAATGATGCAGAAAGGGAGGAGAGGAGGGTTGAGGAGGCAGAATCAGGAGATAGGTTGGAGAAGGTTTGAGCAGAGGGAAGAGATGATAGGATGGAAGAGGAGAGAGTAGCGGGGGAGAGAGAGCGAAGGTTGGGACGGCGCGATACCATCCGAGTAGGGGCAGTGTGGGAAGTGTTGGATGAGAGCGAGAGGGAAAAGGATACAAGGTAGTGGTCGGAGACTTGGAGGGGAGTTGCAATGAGGTTAGTGGAAGAACAGCATCTAGTAAAGATGAGGTCGAGCGTATTGCCTGCCTTGTGAGTAGGGGGAAGGTGAGAGGGTGAGGTCAAAAGAGGAAAGGAGTGGAAAGAAGGAGGCAGAGAGGAATGAGTCAAAGGTAGACGTGGGGAGGTTAAAGTCGCCCAGAACTGTGAGAGGTGAGCCGTCCTCAGGAAAGGAGCTTATCAAGACATCAAGCTCATTGATGAACTCTCCGAGGGGACCTGGAGGGCGATAAATGATAAGGATGTTAAGCTTGAAAGGGCTGGTAACTGTGACAGCATGAAATTCAAAGGAGGCGATAGACAGATGGGTAAGGGGAGAAAGAGAGAATGACCACTTGGGAGAGATGAGGATCCCGGTGCCACCACCCCGCTGACCAGAAGCTCTCGGGGTGTGCGAGAACACGTGGGCGGACGAAGAGAGAGCAGTAGGAGTAGCAGTGTTATCTGTGGTGATCCATGTTTCCGTCAGTGCCAAGAAGTCGAGGGACTGGAGGGAGGCATAGGCTGAGATGAACTCTGCCTTGTTGGCCGCAGATCGGCAGTTCCAGAGGCTACCGGAGACCTGGAACTCCACGTGGGTCGTGCGCGCTGGGACCACCAGATTAGGTGGCCGCGGCCACGCGGTGTGGAGCGTTTGTATGGTCTGTGCAGAGAGGAGATAACAGGGATAGACAGACACATAATTGACAGGCTACAGAAGAGGCTAAGCTAATGCAAGGAGATTGAATGACAAGTGGACTACACGTCTCGAATGTTCAGAAAGTTAAGCTTACGTAGCAAGAATCTTATTGACTAAAATTATTAAAATGATACAGTACTGCTGAAGTAGGCTAGCTGGCAGTGGCTGTGTTGTTGACGTTGTAGGCTAGCTGGCAGTGGCTGCGTTGTTGACACTACACTAATCAAGTCGTTCCGTTGAGTGTAATAGTTTCTACAGTGCTGCTATTCGGGGCTAGCTGGCTAGCTAGCAGTGTTGATTACGTTACGTTGCGTTAAAAGAACGACAATAGCTGGCTAGCTAACCTAGAAAATCGCTCTAGACTACACAATTATCTTTGATACACAGACGGCTATGTAGCTAGCTATGTAGCTAGCTACGATCAAACAAATCAAACCGTTGTGCTGTAATGAAATGAAATGAAAATGTGATACTACCTGTGGAGCGAAGCGGAATGCGACCGGGTTGTTGAGTGCGGAAGTTCTATTCAGTAGACGTTGGCTAGCTGTTGGCTAGCTAGCAGTGTCTCCTACGTTAAGGACGACAAATAGCTGGCTAGCTAACCTCGGTAAATTAAGATAATCACTCTAAGACTACACGCTCTAAACTACACAATTATCTTGGATACGAAGACAGCAAAGACAACTATGTAGCTAGCTAACACTACACTAATCAAGTCGTTCAGTTGAGTGTAATAGTTTCTACAGTGCTGCTATTCGGTAGACGGTGGACGTTTGCTAGCTGGCTAGCTGCTGGGCAGATAGCAGTGTAGACTATGTTAGGACGACGAAATACGAAGTTGCAATAGAAGTGCTGACTGTTTCACTTTGTTGTCCTCTTTCTTTTCCTTTTTCTTCTGTCCTTCTTTTGTCCTTATTTTGTCTTCCTTTCTTCTGTTAACTAGATATTTTTTGTTGTTATTCTTTGTAAGCTAGCTAGCTTCTTCCAGAAGAGTCCCTAGCAACTGCTTAGCAACAAGTAAACAATTCTGCTAGCAATTCAGCTAGCTAAGATAACTGTACAATTTTATGAAAAATAGTTAATTTTTCAAAAGCCTGTCTTTTTTGGTTTGTTCCTTGTTTTGTCTTCTATTGAGTCTTGCAGTTTTCTCTTGATTTTTTCGATGTACTTCACTCTAAAAAAACATTTAAATCTCAATATATACAGGAGCTCATTTTTCAGCAGCTGCTCAATTTAGAACTCCGGAACATTACATTAAATTAAAGGGCTGGATGTGCAATTAAAGGGCTAGATGTGCAATTAAAGAGCTAGATGTGCAATTAAAGGGCTAGATGTGCAATTAAAGAGCTAGATGTGCAATTAAAGGGCTAGATGTGCAATTAAAGGGCTAGATGCGCAATTAAAGGGCTAGATGTGCAATTAAAGAGCTAGATGTGCAATTAAAGAGCTAGATGTGCAATTAAAGGGCTAGATGTGCAATTAAAGAGCTAGATGTGCAATTAAAGAGCTAGATGTGCAATTAAAGGGCTAGATGTGCAATTAAAGGGCTAGATGTGCAATTAAAGAGATAGATGTGCAATTAAAGGGCTAGATGTGCAATTAAAGGGCTAGATGTGCAATTAAAGGGGAATTACATAAAAAAATCTAAATGTGTTAGTTTTCTTCCAGACCAAAAAGTAGGTGATTTAAGCATTGACATGGACTCAGAACATCATGTTTCGTTTTTTTATCTGTGAACAATTGTAATTTTGAGAGTTAAAAAATATATATCTAAATCCAGGAAAAATAAAACTGAGAAAATAGTTATAGGGACACCTTTAGAGTTGTCTAGATTAGTTTATTAACCAGTATTTTACCAAGTACACTGTATATTGTACGCTAATGACCTGGGGAAGAGAAGAATGTGCCTATTTGAAAGCTTGAAAAAAAATGAGTAGCTCATTGTTTCCATTTTGAAAAGTAGCTTTCATGATAGAGAAGGTTGGAGACCACTGCTATAGGGTTTGGAACGCCATCTGGAACACATGCCTGATATAGGGAGTGGAATGCCATCTGGAACACATGCCGGATATAGGGAGTGGATTGCCATCTGGAACACATGCCTGATATAGGGAGTGGAATGCCATCTGGAACACATGCCTGATATAGGGAGTGGGAAGCCATCTGGAACACATGCCTGATATAGGGAGTGGAATGCCATCTGGAACACATGCCGGATATAGGGAGTGGGATGCCATCTGGAACACATGCCGGATATAGGGAGTGGGATGCCATCTGGAACACATGCCTGATATAGGGAGTGGGATGCCATCTGGAACACATGCCTGATATAGGGAGTGGAATGCCATCTGGAACACATGCCTGATATAGGGAGTGGAATGCCATCTGGAACACATGCCTGATATAGGGAGTGGGATGCCATCTGGAACACATGCCTGATATAGGGAGTGGAATGCCATCTGGAACACATGCCGGATATAGGGAGTGGATTGCCATCTGGAACACATGCCTGATATAGGGAGTGGGAAGCCATCTGGAACACATGCCTGATATAGGGAGTGGAATGCCATCTGGAACACATGCCGGATATAGGGAGTGGGATGCCATCTGGAACACATGCCGGATATAGGGAGTGGGATGCCATCTGGAACACATGCCTGATATAGGGAGTGGGATGCCATCTGGAACACATGCCTGATATAGGGAGTGGAATGCCATCTGGAACACATGCCGGATATAGGGAGTGGGATGCCATCTGGAACACATGCCTGATATAGGGAGTGGGATGCCATCTGGAACACATGCCTGATATAGGGAGTGGGATGCCATCTGGAACACATGCCGGATATAGGGAGTGGGATGCCATCTGGAACACATGCCTGATATACGGAGTGGGATGCCATCTGGAACACATGCCGGATATAGGGAGTGGGATGCCATCTGGAACACATGCCTGATATAGGGAGTGGGATGCCATCTGGAACACATGCCTGATATAGGGAGTGGGATGCCATCTGGAACACATGCCTGATATAGGGAGTGGGATGCCATCTGGAACACATGCCTGATATAGGGAGTGGAATGCCATCTGGAACACATGCCGGATATAGGGAGTGGATTGCCATCTGGAACACATGCCTGATATAGGGAGTGGAATGCCATCTGGAACACATGCCTGATATAGGGAGTGGGATGCCATCTGGAACACATGCCTGATATAGGGAGTGGAATGCCATCTGGAACACATGCCGGATATAGGGAGTGGGATGCCATCTGGAACACATGCCTGATATAGGGAGTGGGATGCCATCTGGAACACATGCCTGATATAGGGAGTGGGATGCCATCTGGAACACATGCCTGATATAGGGAGTGGGATGCCATCTGGAACACATGCCTGATATAGGGAGTGGGATGCCATCTGGAACACATGCCTGATATAGGGAGTGGAATGCCATCTGGAACACATGCCTGATATAGGGAGTGGAATGCCATCTGGAACACATGCCATTGTGTCGTAGACCCAGCCACTGATCACCCATCTAATTCACCATCATTATGAATTATGCAAGCTAGCTATCTGCTTTCCGACCCTATGTACTGGCATCCCCCATTAGGCAGCAGATAAACAAGACACAGATATGGAGCTTGGACTGGCGGATCGGAGGATCAGCACTCAGCGGAGTGTTCATGTCATGCCACATAGACACATCAATAGTAATGGATACCATCTGTTCAGATAGACATAGATAGGACAGGACAGCTGGAAGAACATCCTAGAAGACCTGTTAGGACAACTAAGTGTGGCAAGACTTGAGTGTGCTTGTCATTACGCCATGGATCTATTTTGGGAAGGAGATGTGAATGGACATGGTTGTCACTGTGTTGGTAGTATACATGTATCTTACGAAGAGGTTGCTTAGTGAGCAACACAAAATGGTAATTCAGTTTGACTACGGTTTTAATATTAACCTGAACTTCAAAAAGAATACAAACAACTTCCAACCCCTCAGGACCAAAGTCTTTATCACAGCGAAGCTAATTTAATTAAAATGCACATTCTATCTGAAAGTCATAAACAAATGTAAAACATTGAGATGCATGGTCAGACAGTTTGGTGGATATACTAGCCCTGCTTCTTCCTCTCCCTCTTCTCTCCCTCTTCCCTCTTCTCTCTTCTCTTCTCTCCTCTTACCTCTTCTTCTCTCTTCTCTCTTCTCTCCTCTTCTCTCTTCTCTCTTCTTCTCTCTTCTTCTCTCTTCTCTCCTCTCCTCTCCCCTCTTCTCTCATCTCTCCTCTCCTCCCCTCTTCCCTCCCTCCCTCCCTTCCCTCTTCTCTCCCTCCCTCTTCTCTCTCCTCTACTCTTCCCGCTTCTCTCTTCTCTCTTCTCTCTTCTCTCCTCAACCCTCTTCTCTCATCTCTCCTCTCCTCCCCTCTTCTCTCCTCTCCTCCCTTCTCCTCCCTTTTCCTCCCCCTTCTCCTCTCTACCTGTCCCGCTCTTCTCCCTCTCTCATCACATTCCTCTCCTCTCTCTGTCCCACTCCTCTCCCTCTCCCACTCCTCTGCCTCTCTCATTCCTCTCCCTCTCCCTCTCCCTCTCTCCTCTCCCACTCCTCTCCTTCTCCACTCCTCCCTCTTTCCCTCTCCCACTCCCCTCCCTCTCTCCTCCCATTCCTCTCCCTCTCCAACTCCTCTCCCTTTCTCCTCCCACTCCTCTCCCACTCCTCTCCCTCTCAAATCCCTCTCTCTTCCAACTCCTCTTCCTCTCTCTTCCCCCTCTCCCACTCCTCTGCTCTCCCTCACCCATTCCTCTCCCTCTCCCACTCCTCTCCCTCTCCTCCCACTCTCCTCACTCTCCTCTCCCTCTCCCACTCCTCTCCCACTTCTCCCCTCACCCTCTCCCACTCCTCTCCCTCTCCCACTCCTCTCCCTCTCTCCTCCCACTCCTCTCCCTCTCCCACTCCTCTCCCACTCTGCTGCCTCTCTCCTCCCTCTCCTCCCACTCCCCTCCCTCTCCTCTCCCTCTCCCACTCCTCTCCCACTCCTCTCCCTCTCCCTCTCTCTCTCCCTCTCCCTCTCCCTCTCCCTCTCCCTCTCCCTCTCCCTCTCCCTCTCCAACTCATCTACATATCTCCTTCCACTCTTCTCCTCTCCCTCTCCCCTCCTCTCCCTCTCTCCTCCCACTCCTCTCCCTCTCCTCTCCCACTCCTCTCCCTCTCCAACTCTTCTCCCTCTCTCCTTCCACTCCTCTCCTCTCTCTCTCCTCTCCCACTCCTCTCCCCCTCTCCATCGCCTCTCCCTCTCCTCCCCCTCTCCCACTCCTCTCCCACTCCTCTCCCCCTCCCACTCCTCTCCCACTCCTCTCCTCTCCCTCTCCCACTCCACTCCACTCCTCTCCCTCTCCCTCTCCCTCTCCCTCTCCCTCTCCCTCTCTCCTTCCACTCCTCTCCTCTCCCTCTCCAACTCCTCTCCCTCTCTCCTTCCACTCCTCTCCTCTACCTCTCCCCTCTCCTCCCACTCCTCTCCCACTCCCACTCCTCTCCCACTCCTCTCCCTCTCCCACTCTTATCCTCTCCCTCTCCCACTTCTCTCCCACTCCTCTCCCTCTCCTCCCCCTCTCCCACTCCTCTCCCACTACTCTCCCACACCTCTACCACTCATCTCCCTCTCCCACTCCGCTCCCTCTCCCTCTCCCTCTCCCTCTCCCTCTCCCTCTCCCCTCCTCTCCCACTCTCCTCCCACTCCTCTCCCTCTCCTCTCCCACTCCTCTCCTCTCCTCTCCTCTCCTCTCCTCTCCCTCTCCCACTCCCACTTCTCTCACACTCCTCTCCCTCTCATCTCCCTCTCCCACTCCGCTCCCTCTGCCACTCCTCTCCCACTCCTCTCCTCTCCCTCTCCAACCCTTTTCTCTCTCCTTCCACTCCTCTCCTCTCCCTCTCAAATCCCTCTCTCCTCCAACTCCTCTTCCTCTCTCTTCCCCACTCCCACTCCTCTGCTCTCCCTCACCCACTCCTCTCCCTCTCCTCCCACTCTCCTCACTCTCCCCCACTCCTCTCCCACTTCTCTCCTCACCCTCTCCCACTCCTCTCCCTCTCCCAATCCTCTCCCTCTCTCCTCCCACTCCTCTCCCTCTCCCTCTCCCTCTCCCTCTCCCTCTCCCACTCCTCTCCCACTCCTCTCCCTCTCCCTCTCGTCTCCTCACCCTCTCCCACTTCTCTCACACTCCTCTCCCTCTCCTCCCACTCTCCTCACTCTCCCCCACTCCTTTCCCACTTCTCTCCTCACCCTCTCCCACTCCTCTCCCTCTCCCACTCCTCTCCCTCTCTCCTCCCACTCCTCTCCCTCTCCCTCTCCTCTCCTCTCCTCTCCTCTCCTCTCCTCTCCCTCTCCTCTCCTTCCACTCTTCTCCTCTCCCTCTCCCCTCCTCTCCCTCTCTCCTCCCACTCCTCTCCCTCTCCCTCTCCCTCTCGCTCTCGCTCTCCCTCTCCCTCTCGCTCTCGCTCTCGCTCTCCCTCTCCCTCTCTCCCTCTCCCACTCTCCTCCCACTCCTCTCCCTCTCCCACTCCTCTCCCACTCCTCTCCCTCTCCCTCTCTCTCTCTCCTCTCCCTCTCCACCCCCTCTCCCACTCCTCTCCCACTACTCTCCCACACCTCTACCACTCATCTCCCTCTCCCACTCCGCTCCCTCTCCCTCTCCCTCTCCCTCTCCCTCTCCCTCTCCCCTCCTCTCCCACTCTCCTCCCACTCCTCTCCCTCTCCCACTCCTCTCCCACTCCTCTCCTCTCCTCTCCTCTCCTCTCCTCTCCTCTCCTCTCCTCTCCTCTCCTCTCCTCTCCTCTCCTCTCCTCTCCCACTTCTCTCACACTCTTCTCCCTCTCATCTCCCTCTCCCACTCCGCTCCCTCTGCCACTCCTCTCCCACTCCTCTCCTATCCCTCTCCAACCCTTTTCTCTCTCCTTCCACTCCTCTCCTCTCCCTCTCAAATCCCTCTCTCCTCCAACTCCTCTTCCTCTCTCTTCCCCCTCTCCCACTCCTCTGCTCTCCCTCACCCACTCCCTCTCCCTCTCCCTCCCCCTCTCCCTCTCCCTCTCCCTCTCCCACTCCTCTCCTCTCCTCTCATCTCCCTCTCCCTCTCCAACTCCTCTCCCTCTCACCTTCCACTCCTCTCCTCTCCCTCTCCCCTCCTCTCCCACTCTCCTCCCACAACTCTCCCTCTCCCACTCCTCTCCCTCTCCCACTCCTCTCCTCTCCCTCTCCCACTTCTCTCACACTCCTCTCCCTCTCTCTGTCCCCCTCTCCCACTCCTCTCCCACTCATCTCCCTCTCCCACTCCTCTCCCACTCCTCTCCTCTCCATCTCCAACCCTTCTCTCTCTCTCCTTCCACTCCTCTCCTTTCCTTCTCTCACTCCTCTCCCACTCCTCTCCTCTCCCTCTCCAACTCTTCTCTCTCTCCTTCCACTCCTCTCTCTCCTCCCCTTTCTCCCACTCCTCTCCCACTCCTATCCAGCTCTCCTCCCACTCTTTTTCCTCTCTCCTCCTCTGCTCTTTTAATATTCTGTATTATGTCATGTTCTATGTTCTATGTGGACCCCAGGAAGAGTAGCTGCTGCTTTCACAACAGCTAATGGGGATCCTAACAAAATACCAAAATATCTCTCCTCTCCCTCTCCCCTCCTTTCCTCTCCCTCTAGTCAGACCAGGGTGAGTGGAGAACGTCAATGGCCCATGGTGTGAGTGGGGTTCAGTCAGAGGGAAAATAAAAACTGACACTCCACTCTCAGCCTCAGATGGAAAGTGATCCAAATTAATCATCCTCATGTCACCCACAAGGCCCGTGACCACCACCACCACAACAGTCGTAAAGCTCAGAGGAGAAAAATGAAAGCACATTAATAAAACATGAAACTCCATGGATGCTAAGGTCAATGCTGCTCTTACCTCATTTCCTACAAGCACGTCCAGCTCCAATGTACTCGGGACATAGCAAGAGTAGCATAGAGTCACTAGTCAGTGAAGAGGATAGGGTTCACCTTATTCATCCATGCAGAGCAACAGTATCTAAACAGTATGTAACCTTTCAAACAGCCCTACAGTCATATGAATTACCATGACCTTTCATTCTTATTGGAATATTGAAATGTAGTATCCCACTAGGCACAGATGTCAATTCAATGTCTATTCCACATTGGTTCAACCAGTGTGTGTCCAGTGGGATGTGACGAACGCAGGGCATGAATATTTAGCTATAATTAACATGATATCCCAGAGAAACCAGTGCCATATTCTAGAATCTAGATGGTCCATGTAAGTCTACTGTCCTCTCAGCGTCGCTTCTCCTCCACCATCTTGCTGTTCACCATGTACATGCTAAGTGTTGGTGTGGTGACTATTGTTTAAGAACAGAGGCACAGGGCCAGCATGAGATAGAGCCCCTTGTCCTCTTTCTCTGGCCCTCTCTGACTGCTCTCCTGTATATATCATAATGCTCTGCTGTTATCTCCCCTGTCCAGTGAATGAGGGGGGCATCAAGCAGGCGTCCAACTCTTGTCCCGACCCGGGGGAGCCAGAGAACGGCAAAAGGATGGGTTCCGACTTTAGGTAGGTAATTTTGGGGTGAAGAATGGACCCCTACTAACATAGCACCACCCACTGGGCCGGGAGGGGCAGGACACTGGTTTTGTACAGGCTGTGTCAGGACACTGGTTTTGTACAGGCTGTGTCAGGACACTGGTTTTGTACAGGCTGTGTCAGAGCACTGGTTTTGTACAGGCTGTGTCAGAGCACTGGTTTTGTACAGGCTGTGTCAGGACACTGGTTTTGTACAGGCTGTGTCAGGACACTGGTTTTGTACAGGCTGTGTCAGGACACTGGTTTTGTACAGGCTGTGTCAGGACACTGGTTTTGTACAGGCTGTGTCAGAGCACTGGTTTTGCACAGGCTGTGTCAGAGCACTGGTTTTGTACAGGCTGTGTCAGAGCACTAGTTTTGTACAGGCTGTGTCAGGGCACTGGTTTTGTGCAGGCTGTGTCGGGACACTGGTTTTGTACAGGCTGTGTCAGAGCACTGGTTTTGTACAGGCTGTGTCAGAACACTGGTTTTGTACAGGCTGTGTCAGAGCACTGGTTTTGTACAGGCTGTGTCAGGCCACCTCTACAGTTGCAAAATTCCTGTAACTTTCCCAAATCCCCAGGTTTCCCAGAAATCCCATTTGGAAGATTCCAAGAATCAGAAGGGAATTATAACAGGAAATCTTCACCAACCAGATTTTCTGAAAATCCTGGGAATTTTGGGAACCCTACGCACCTCTCAGGTGGCTTATACAGGTATCAGCCAAACGGAAACACCAACATAAAGTGTCTTAATAAGATGTTGGGCCACCACGAGTCGCCAATACAGCTTCAATGCAACTTGGCATAGATTCTACAAGTCTCTATCGGAGGGATGCCACACCATTCTTCCACAAGATATTCCATCATTTTATGGTTTTGTTATGGTGTTGGAAAACGCTGTCTCATACGCCACCCCAGAACCTCCCATAAGTGTTCAATTGGGTTGAGATCTGGTGACTGAGACAGACACGGCATATGGTTTACATCATTTTCATGCTCATCAAACCATTCAGTGACCACCCGTACCCTGTGGATGGGGGCATAGCCATTGCAGATAAAAAATAATGTCCTGCCCAACATTTTTATACCTAACCCTAAGCATGATGGGATGTTAATTGCTTAATTAACTTAGGAACCCCACCTGTGTAGAAGCACCTGCTTTCAATATAGTTTGTATCCCTCATTAACTCACGTCTTTTCATTGCTTTGGCAGTTACCTGTACATACGGTACATGGTGCAGTTGTGTTTACCTCACCACAACTACAATGAACAACAAAAAGGAAAACAAATAGTATGTTATTTCTGAGTTATTTATATTCCTAGACAAGACAGATAGGTAAAGCAAAGATGATTGGTCCTTCACAAGAAAAGAAAAAAATCTGCATCCTATATTCTCCGAGAGCCCCATCACCTGTTATTGACAGTTGAAGGTCCCTGGACATGGATTGTAGATGGACAGTAGTCAGGTATCAGTATGAATGCAGTGCCATGAGCGTGACACAGCCCAGGAATACAGTTCAACCTGATTATGACACTAGTCTCTAATATCGCTCAAACTGAACGTGAATCACTTCTCTCCCTCGCCTCTCATCTTCAAGTGTTCATTCAATGTCACACACACCACTTCACTGTGGATTATTGACAGCAGCATCTCAATGGGTGAAAAACGTATAAGGCCAGTATTGAGCTCAGGGCCTGTAGTCATAAAGCATCTCCCAGTAGGAGTGCTGATCTAATCTAGGATCAGTGTAGCCTTATAGAATCTAATGAATGGACCTGAGGAACCTGCTCCCAGATCAGCACTCCTACTCTGAGACTCTTAATGAATACAGACCCTGATGAGTCTAGCTGTAATGATGTATTCTATTTGAATAGAGCTAAGAGATGCCAATATTAAAACATTGTTTTTTTTTAATGTAACCTTTATTTAACTTGTTGGGGCCGTGGTTCCGAGGTGGGAACATAAAACATAAAGTGCGCCACGTATAGTTTTTGATAAAACTCATACTTTCATTAAAATGCACATACAATGTACTGAATTAAAGCTACACTCGTTGTGAATCTATCCACCAAGTCAGACTTGTAAAATGCTTTTCGGCGAAAGCATGAAAAGCTATTATCTGATAGCATGTATCCCCCAAAATATTTCAACGTCACCTAACGACAGATTTTGCGATAGCCGGGGGCTACTCAAAAATAAAATATAAAACATTCATTACCTTTGACGAGCTTCTTTCTTGGCACTCCTAGATGTCCCATAAACATCATTTTGGGTCTTTTTTCGATTAAATCGGTCCATATATTTCCTGCACTTTTCGATGAAACGCACGTTCTGTTATAGTCACAGCCGTGATTTAACCAGTTTTAGAAACGTCTGAGTGTTTTCTATCCACACATACTAATCATATGCATATACTATATTCCTGGCATGAATAGCAGGGCGCTGAATTGTTGCGTGATTTTTAACAAAAAGCTGCGAATTTTCGCAGCTTGCCTAAGAGGTTTTAACTAGAACAAATTCTTAGTTACAATGACGGCCTACACCGCACGCCAATTGTGCGCCGCTCTATGGGGCTCCCAATCACGTCCGGTTGTGATACAGCCTGGAATCAAACCAGGGTCTGTAGTGTTGCCTCTAGCACTGTGATGCAGTGCCTTAGACCGCTGCTCCACCCTTACCTTTTTACCCTCTCATTTATGGCTTATTTCTCACATCACACAATCTCTTTCAGTGTGAGTCGCAATTTGTTTGTGTTAATCTGAACAAGGTGAATAGTTTCTGAAAGCATTTCATCTGAAGGATTTTGAATGATCTTACCCGAGCCATGAGTTTGAGCTTCAAACAAATCGAAAGTCTCTCAA
This sequence comes from Oncorhynchus keta, assembly GCF_023373465.1. NCBI lineage: Eukaryota > Metazoa > Chordata > Actinopteri > Salmoniformes > Salmonidae > Oncorhynchus > Oncorhynchus keta. The sequence continues at coordinate 34,325,935 of NC_068440.1, read as the reverse complement.
AACAGTCATTTTTGAGAGACGGAAAATCAAAGATGAGATTGTTTGCTGATGTATTGATATATGAGGTTTTTCTAGTTCAATAACACGCTGTTATTACAGAAATACAGTAGTTAGGCTTTGTTGTGTTAAAAAGCACTATAGTCAAACATCACATGAGCCTAGTGGGAAGGTATTTTCTATTACTGTCTAAAGTCAAATTTAAACTGAAATAGTTTGTTTTTCTTTCATGTGGTAACACTCCTGTGTGTGTGTGTGTGTGTGTGTGTGTGTGTGTGTGTGTGTGTGTGTGTGTGTGTGTGTGTGTGTGTGTGTGTGTGTGTGTGTGTGTGTGTGTGTGTGTGTGTGTGTGTGTGTGCGTGTGTGCGTGCGTGCGTGCGTGCGTGTGTGTGTGTGTATGTTCCCTCTCTCTCAACAGCATAGGGGCTACCGTCCAGTTCCTCTGTGATGAGGACCATGTGCTGCAGGGCTCCAAGACCATCACCTGTCAGAGGGTGGCCGAGGTGTTCGCTGCCTGGAGTGACCACCGCCCCGTCTGCAAAGGTCAGTTAGCGTCCCTGGCAACTGCCTGCATGTCTGCCTCCCAAATGGCACCCTATTCCTTATTTAATGCACTACTTTTGACTAGAGCTCATAGGGCCCTGGTCAAAAGTGGTGCACTATGTAGGGAATATGGTGACATTTTGGGGAAGCAACCCTTGGCTCCTGGGTCCCAAAATATATGGAGAATATAGATATGGAGCACTCATGGAAATGAAATGTCAGGGTACTTTGTAATTTTCAACTGACAGACATTTTGGGGTCTTGGTTTGGCTGTGAGATTGATTTGAAAGAGAGAATTCTGTATTTAGTCTAATGTTCCTATTAATATAGCAATGCATCAGAGATACGCTGAGGTTTGATCAGTCAGTGTTACCACAGGGGATGATCGGTGTGACAGGCAGACAGGTTATTTGAGGTACCTGTGTGCCTGGTCCTTTTTTTCACACATTGATCAACCAATCCCAGACTACCAGCGTGAGGTCTCTGGACTGGTTAGGACGACCCACATTTGTGGATCCGTAAACTTCCAGCATCTTCCATACCCTTCCTTCTGCCTTCCATGCTCAGGTTGTGTGCTATCCAACAGGTCTTTATTGTCTTTTCTGCATCATACTGGGAGACCAGACAGTCTTCAGCCTCTCTTTCTCTCTCTCTCTCTCTCTCTCTCTCTCTCTCTCTCTCTCTCTCTCTCTCTCTCTCTCTCTTCTCTCTCTCTCTCTCTCTCTCTCTCTCTCTCTCTCTCTCTCTCTCTCTCTCTCTCTCTCTCTCTCTCTCTCTCTCCTCTCTCTCTCTCTCTCTCTCTCTCTCTCTCTCTCTCCTTCCCTCCTCCCCATCATTAATTAAGCATTGACCTCTTGATTGTTTTTCGTGTTACTTGTCTGGCTGTGATGCAAACCTGTACACTGACTGGCCTGATCAATTTCCATAGGATACCCGTGTCTTTGGTGTGTGTCTAATAAGACCCCTGTCTCTGGTGCGTGTCTAATAAGACCCTTGTCTCTGGACTGTCTAATAAGACCCTTGTCTCTGGACTGTCTAATAAGACCCCTGTCTCTGGTGTGTGTCTAATAAGACCCTTGTCTCTGGACTGTCTAATAAGACCCATGTCTGTGGACTGTCTAATAAGACCCCTGTCTCTGGACTGTCTAATAAGACCCTTGTCTCTGGACTGTCTAATAAGACCCCTGTCTCTGGTGTGTGTCTAATAAGACCCTTGTCTCTGGACTGTCTAATAAGACCCCTGTCTCTGGACTGTCTAATAAGACCCATGTCTCTGGACTGTCTAATAAGAACCTTGTCTCTGGACTGCCTAATAAGACCCCTGTCTGTGGACTGTCTAATAAGACCCCTGTCTCCGGTGTGTGTCTAATAAGACCCATGTCTCTGGACTGTCTAATAAGACCCGTCTCTGGTGTGTGTCTAATAAGACCCTTGTCTCTGGACTGTCTAATAAGACCCCTGTCTCTGGTGTGTGTCTAATAAGACCCTTGTCTCTGGACTGTCTAATAAGACCCCTGTTTCTGGTGTGTGTCTAATAAGACCCATGTCTCTGGACTGTCTAATAAGACCCCTGTCTCTGGTGTGTGTCTAATAAGACCCTTGTCTCTGGACTGTCTAATAAGACCCATGTTTCTGGTGTGTGTCTAATAAGACCCATGTCTCTGGACTGTCTAATAAGACCCCTCTCTCTGGTGTGTGTCTAATAAGACCTGTCTAATAAGACCCCTGTCTCTGGTGTGTGTCTAATAAGACCCTTGTCTCTGGACTGTCTAATAAGACCCATGTTTCTGGTGTGTGTCTAATAAGACCCATGTCTCTGGTGTGTGTCTAATAAGACTCCTGTCTCTGGTGTGTGTCTAATAAGACCCTTGTCTCTGGACTGTCTAATAAGACCCATGTTTCTGGTGTGTGTCTAATAAGACCCATGTCTCTGGTGTGTGTCTAATAAGACCCCTGTCTCTGGTGTGTGTCTAATAAGACCCATGTCTCTGGAGTCTGTCTAATAAGACCCCTGTTTCTGCTTTTCTCTTAGTATCCCCATGTCTTTCTCATGCAGCAGTGACTCTTCCTGGGGTGCACACTAAACATCAAATACAGTACAGAACAGTTGTAGACAACACAACACAAATACAATATTACATTAAATAAAAAATAAGAAAGACATTTACTGTTAAGACACCGAGAGACAAAAAAAAATACTTCTTATACACTATTCACATAGATACATTTGATATTTAGGAAAGGTCCTGTTGTGATCTTTAAAAATGTTAGTTAAAGCTAAGCTTGCTGTTTGCCTAAGTAGTACCTGGTGGCAGATCAGTTTGTCCTGTCATGGAAACAGTTGAAGTTAGACATTTACATACACCTTAGCCAAATGCAAGTATGCTTGGCGTCATTGTCCATTTGAAAGACCCACTTGCGACCAAGCTTTAACTTCCTGACTGATGTCTTGAGATGTTGCTTCTTCATGATGCCATCTATTTTGTGAAGTGCACCAGTCCCTCCTGCAGCAAAGCACCCCCACAACATGAGGCTGCCACCCCCGTGCTTCACGGTTGGGATGGTGTTCTTCGGCATGCAAGCCTCCCCCTTTTTCCTCCAAACATAAAAATGGTCATTATGGTCAAACAGTTCTATTTTTGTTTCATCAGACCAGAGGACATTTCTCCATTTGTCCCCATGTGCAGTTACAAATCGTAGTCTGGCTTTTTTATGGCGGTTTTGGAGCAGTGGCTTCTTCCTTGCTGAGTGGACTTTCAGGTTGTGTCGATATAGGACTTGTTTTACTGTGGATATAGATACTTTTGTACCTGTTACCTCCAGGATCTCCACAAGGTCCTTTGCTGTTGTTCTGGGATTGATTTGTACTTTTCGCATCAAAGTATGTTAATCTCTAGGAGACAGAACGTGTCTCCTTCCTGAGCGGTATGACGGCTGCGTGGTCCCATGGTGTTTATACTTGTGTAATATTGTTCGTACTGATAAACGTGGTACCTTCAGGCATTTATAAATTGCTCCCAAGGATGAACCAGACTTGTGGAGGTCTTCCATTTTTTTCTGAGGTCTTGGCTGATTTCTTTTGATTTTCCAATGGTGTCAAGCAAAGAGGCACTGAGTTTGAAGGTAGGCCTTGAAATACATCCACAGGTACACTTCCAATTGACTCAAATTATGTCAATTAGCCTGAGTTTTAATTACTCCAACCTAAGTGTATGTAAACATCCGACTTCAACTATATATTTATGAGGCTTATTTGCTGGGCATAGAGCATATAAAAAATACCTACACGTTTCACTTTAAAACCCACCTGAGTGCCTTGACCTTTCACTTTAAAACCCACCTGAGTGCCTGGACATTTCACTTTAAAACCCACCTGAGTGCCTGGACCTTTCACTTTAAAACCCACCTGAGTGCCTGGACCTTTAACTTTAAAACCCACCTGAGTGCCTGGACGTTTCACTTTAAAACCCACCTGAGTGCCTGGACGTTTCACTTTAAAACCCACCTGAGTGCCTGGACTTTTCACTTTAAAACCCACCTGAGTGCCTGGACTTTTCACTTTAAAACCCACCTGAGTGCCTGGACTTTTCACTTTAAAACCCACCTGAGTGCCTGGACTTTTCACTTTAAAACCCACCTGAGTGCCTGGACTTTTCACTTTAAAACCCACCTGAGTGCCTGGACTTTTCACTTTAAAACCCACCTGAGTGCCTGTATATTTCACTTTAAAACCCACCTGAGTGCCTGGACCTTTCACTTTAAAACCCACCTGAGTGCCTGGACTTTTCACTTTAAAACCCACCTGAGTGCCTGTATATTTCACTTTAAAACCCACCTGAGTGCCTGGACCTTTCACTTTAAAACCCACCTGAGTGCCTGGACTTTTCACTTTAAAACCCACCTGAGTGCCTGTATATTTCACTTTAAAACCCACCTGAGTGCCTGGACCTTTCACTTTAAAACCCACCTGAGTGCCTGGACGTTTCACTTTAAAACCCACCTGAGTGCCTGGACATTTCACTTTAAAACCCACCTGAGTTCCTGGACTTTTCACTTTAAAACCCACCTGAGTGCCTGGACTTTTCACTTTAAAACCCACCTGAGTGCCTGGACTTTTCACTTTAAAACCCACCTGAGTGCCTGGACTTTTCACTTTAAAACCCACCTGAGTGCCTGGACTTTTCACTTTAAAACCCACCTGAGTGCCTGTATATTTCACTTTAAAACCCACCTGAGTGCCTGGACGTTTCACTTTAAAACCCACCTGAGTGCCTGGACGTTTCACTTTAAAACCCACCTGAGTGCCTGGACTTTTCACTTTAAAACCCACCTGAGTGCCTGGACTTTTCACTTTAAAACCCACCTGAGTGCCTGGACTTTTCACTTTAAAACCCACCTGAGTGCCTGGACTTTTCACTTTAAAACCCACCTGAGTGCCTGTATATTTCACTTTAAAACCCACCTGAGTGCCTGGATATTTCACTTTAAAACCCACCTGAGTGCCTGTATATTTCACTTTAAAACCCACCTGAGTGCCTGGATATTTCACTTTAAAACCCACCTGAGTGCCTGTATATTTCACTTTAAAACCCACCTGAGTGCCTGGATATTTCACTTTAAAACCCACCTGAGTGCCTGGATATTTCACTTTAAAACCCACCTGAGTGCCTGGATATTTCACTTTAAAACCCACCTGAGTGTCTGGACGTTTCACTTTAAAACCCACCTGGATTCTTCAAACCATTTCACACTTAGTTGGATTTGATTAATCTTGTTTTTCTAATATAGCAGTCTAAAATGTTTCATACTTAGCGCTGCTGTTGTGTTCCCTCAGAGGGGGATGCAATTAGAGCTTTGTCCAGCTTCGTACAGTAGGTCAAGGGTCAAAATGTATGGAAATGAATTATCCTGAATTCTGAAGGTATTCCCTTGATGCAGCTACAGTATGATGATACTTTGAGGAGTAATCCTGTTCTCTGACTTTTACAGTGTTCTACCTTGATTCAATTTGTGCTGATGATTAATCAGTGACAGATTGGCGTTCGATGGAGAGGTTATGCTAAAACGCTGCAGTCATTGAATCATTTTCAGTGTGAACACTCGATTTGACAGCCTCTCTGTTGGCCAATGAAGCGTGACCAATTTGGCAAGTGCAAACTTTGATAAACCTCCCGTCAAACCAAAGCGTAACAGCTTTATACCAAAACAAGTGAATCACAGGCACTCTTGGTGAATCTTGTTTTTTGTCTCTACAATGTCCTTGTGTTCCACAAATGACTTATCTGCCACCATATCTCAGTACGTTTACATTAGTAAACACTAGAGCCATATGGCCACATGACAAGAAACAGACAGATGGTTAGGCCCATATGCTGATGCATTCTTCAGACTTTTTTCACTACTTTACTCTGATTAGCAGTGTCTTTGAAGCATGGAAGAGGTGGGGACGAGTGTTGATGTGAATAAATATACACAGGCAGTTTATGATATCACAACGTATAACACTGCTGTAACCACTGCCAGTTGGACTTAATTAGAAGGATAATATATTCCCTATTTAGTGCACTACTTTTGACCAGTGTCTAATGAAAATTAATGCACTATATATACACGTGTATCTGGACACCCCTTGAAATTAGTGGATACGGCTATTTCAGCAACACCTGTTGCTGACAGGTGTATAAAATTGACAAACATTGGCAGTTGAATGGCCTTACTGTAGAGCTCAGTGACTTTCAACATAGCACCACCGAGTGCTGAAGTGCACAGTGAGTACAAATCGTCTGTCCTCAGTTGCAACACTCATTACCGAGTTCCAAACTGCCTCTGGAAGCAACGTCAGCATAAGAACTGTTTATTCGAGAGCTTCATGAAATCGGTTTTTCATGGCCGAGCAGCAGCACACAAGCCTAAGATCAAAATGTGCAATGCCAAGTGTCAGCTGAAGTGGTGTAAATCTCGCCACCAAAGGACTCTGGAGCAGTGGGAACAAGTTCTCTGGAATGTTGAATCACGCTTCACCATCTGACAGTCCGACAGATGAATCTGGGTTTGGCGGATGCCAGGAGAACGCTACCTGCCCCAATGCTTACTGTAGTTCCAAATGTAAATTTGGTGGAGGAGGAATAATGGTCTGGGGCTGTTTTTCATGGTTCAGGCTAGGCCCCTTAGTTCCAGTGAAGGGTAATCTTAACTTGACATTCTAGACAATTCTGTGCTTCCAACTTTGTGGCAACAGTTTGGGGAAGGCCCTTTCATGTTTCAGCATGACAATGCCCCCATGCACAAAGCGAGGTCCATACAGAAATGTCTTGTCGAGATCGGTGTTGAAGAACTTGACTGGCCTGTACATAGCCCCGACCTCAACCCCATCGAACACCTTCGCCATGAATTGCCGACAGCGAGCCAGGCCTAATATCCCCAAAATCAGTGCCTGACCTCACTAATGGTCTTGTGGCTGAATGGAAGCAAGTCCCCGAAGCAATGTTCCAACATCCAGTGGAAAGCCTTCCCAGAAGAGTGGCGGCTGTTATAGCAGCAAAGGGGGGGACCAACTCCGTATTAATAATCATGATTTTGGAATGACACGAGCAGGTGTCCACATACTGTTGGTCACGTAGTGTATATAGGAAATAACCTACCATTTGGGACGCATCCAAAGACAGACTGTGGATTAGAGAGACTTCAAATTCAACAATACAGTACATAATATACTTTTAATGTAGTGTAATACTTCAAATATTTGTAAAGTTAAAGTATGAGTTAGAACGTGTCAGGACATCCAGCTATTTCTTTCAAATTATTTCTTTAAAACTGAAAAATATATATTGACTAATAATATCATATAATTATAATCCTGGGCTACTAAAACATCTGTACACGGTGGATCATTGATGTGATTCATGTATAAATATATGTCAATAAAACGGGGCTTCCTAACTGGGGCACCTGAGTGCTAGAGGCATCACTACAGACCCTGGTTTGATGCCAGGCTGCATTACAACCGGCCGTGATTGGGAGTCCCATAGGGACGCATAATTGGCCCAGCATCCGCTGAGGTAGACCGTCATTTGTAAATATGAATTTGATCTTAAAACTGACTTGCCTAGTTAAATAAAAAAATAAAAAAAACTATCCTGTGTAGAGCTTCTGGCTGTAAATGATGTATTACGAGTTTTTCTGTGGACAGTATTGCAAATTACACCTTGAAATAGGCAGGCAATATTCCGCAGCCACTTTCCCTGTGTGTGCGTGTGTGTGAGTGTCTCTCTCTTTTTCTCTCTGTCCGTGTGTGTAGGTGTGTGAGTGTCTCTCTCTTTTTCTCTCTGTCCGTGTGTGTGTGTGTGTGAGTGTCTCTCTCTTTTTCTCTCTGTCCGTGTGTGTGTGAGTGTCTCTCTCTTTTTCTCTCTGAGATGAGATTACTCCTGTGTGTGTGTGTGCGCGTGTGTGTGTGTGTGTGTGTGTGTGTGTGTGTGTGTGTGTGTGTGTGTGTGTGTGTGTGTGTGTGTGTGTGTGTGTGTGTGTGTGTGTGTGTGTGTGTGTGTGTGTGTGTGTGTGTGTGTGTGTGTGTGTGTGTGTTTGTGTGTGCGGAAACATTAGGGGCTGAAACCGGAAGGGAAAGAGGCAGAGTACCTTGGCTCAGGGTTAATGATGTCATTGATCATTCTCAGTGGCGATAGTTTTGTTTGTTCCTCCCGTTCCTCCAAGTCGCCAGTCAGACCAGCTAATCTTTATTCCTCCTGCTGAATTGGCTCATTTTCCCCCAGGAGAAGGTCAGCCTGAATGTCGCTGGACATAAAACACCAACAATAGGAGAGAAAACCAGTGAAATGAGTGAAACGTGGAGGGCGTTTTGTCAACAGTGAAACGTGGAGGGCGTTTTATCAACAGTGAAACGTGGAGGGCGTTTTATCAACAGTGAAACGTGGAGGGCGTTTTATCAACAGTGAAACGTGGAGGGCGTTTTATCAACAGTGAAACGTGGAGGGCGTTTTATCAACAGTGAAACGTGCAGGGCGTTTTATCAACAGTGAAACGTGGAGGGCGTTTTATCAACAGTGAAACGTGGAGGGCGTTTTATCAACAGTGAAACGTGGAGGGCGTTTTATCAACAGTGAAACGTGGAGGGCGTTTTATCAACAGTGAAACGTGGAGGGCGTTTTATCAACAGTGAAACGTGGAGGGCGTTTTATCAACAGTGAAACGTGGAGGGCGTTTTATCAACAGTGAAACGTGGAGGGCGTTTTATCAACAGTTTTTTATCAACAGTGAAACGTGGATCAACAGTGAAACGCGTTTTATCAACAGTGAAACGTCAACAGTGAAACGTGGAGGGCGTTTTATCAACAGTGAAACGTGGAGGGCGTTTTATCAACAGTGAAACGTGGAGGGCGTTTTATCAACAGTGAAACGTGGAGGGCGTTTTATCAACAGTGAAACGTCAACAGGAAACGGGCGTTTTATCAACAGTGAAACGTGGAGAAACGTGGAGGGCGTTTTATCAACAGTGAAACGTGGAGGGCGTTTTATCAACAGTGAAACGTTCAGAGCGTTTATCAACAGTGAAACGTGGAGGGCGTTTTATCAACAGTGAAACGTGGAGGGCGTTTTATCAACAGTGAAACGTGGAGGGCGTTTTATCAACAGTGAAACATGGAGGGCGTTTTATCAACAGTGAAACGTGGAGGGCGTTTTATCAACAGTGAAACGTGGAGGGCGTTTTATCAACAGTGAAACGTGGAGGGTGTTTTATCAACAGTGAAACGTTCAGAGCGTTTTATCAACAGTGAAACGTGCAGGGAGTTTTATCGACATTGAAAGTACAGGCCGTTTTATCAACAGTGAAACGTGCAGGACATTTTATCAACAACTAAGCTAAATATCTTGATGTCTTGAAGTGGCGGCTTATCTCCCCTGGCTTGGCTGCCATCCCTCTCTGGGAGAGCTGAATTTGTGAAAAGTTCACGATTAAAGGAGATAACACAAAGAGGATTTCTGAACTATTCATTAGCTTGGCAAAACAAAAAAATTGTAACAACCCAGCAACTTAAAGACATCCAAAGTCTGATTTTAGAGGCTTCCTTTTGCCTCTCCCGACACATAGGATGACCAATATCCCTCAGTGAGAGATGAACCAGACAATGTAGCCCTACCCCGTCCCCTTCTGTTATTTGTGAAGGTAGTGGATAGAAAGTGACAGAATGTCATTGGCCGAGTAATGAATTGTTTGCTCACCGTCGTGTCCCTTAATCCATTAATTGTATAGATCATTTCTATTTGGCTGCTCAGCATGCTTGCTATAGGGTACGCTGTGCACCCAGCAGAGCTGGCAAAGCCAAGGCCCTTCATTTAGTAAGCAGTAATTGAGCTGTCAGAATGCGGAACACAGGCATGCCTAGATATATGTCACCTAGATAGAATACAGATTCCGTTTCTCTGAGCCCATGATGACACTGGCCACCCCAAAATTCAACAGTCACAAATCCCATTTCAAATAAAATCAAATCATATTATTCACATGCACATATTTAGCAGATGCTATTGGTCACATACACATATTTAGTAGATGCTATTGCGGGTGTAGCGAAATGCTTGTGTTCCTATCTCCAACAGTGCTAGGAAGAATTCACAACAATACACACAAATCTAAAGTAAAATAATTGAGTTAAGAAATATATAAATATTAGGACGAGCAATGTTGGAGTGGCATTGACTAAAATACATTAGAATGGACTACAGTATATACATATGAGATGAGTAAAGCCATATGTAAACATTATTAAAGTGAATAGTGAATAATGAATAGTGGTTAATGTCTATGTACATAGGGCAGCAGCCTCTACGGTGCAGGGTTACGTAACCGGGTGGTAGACGGCTAGTGATGGCTATTTAACAGTCCGATGGCCTTGAGAGAAGCTGTTTTTCAGTCTCTTGGTCCAAGCTTTGATGCACCTGTACTGACCTGTTTTTATTTATTTTCTTTTTTTTTACCTTTATTTAACTAGGCAAGTCAGTTAAGAACAAATTCTTATTTTCAATGACGGCCTAGGAACAGTGGGTTAACTGCCTGTTCAGGGGCAGAACGACAGATTTGTACCTTGTCAGCTCGGGGATTAGAACTTGCAACCTTTCGGTTACTAGCCCAACGCTCTAACCAAAAGGCTACCCTGCCGCCCAGGGTAGCAGGGTGAACAGGCCTTGCCTGGGATGGTTGATGTCCCTAATTATCCTAATTATTATTGGCCTTCCTGTGACATCGGGTGCTATAGGTTTCCTGGGGGGCAGGACACCTATAGGACACCCTGTGATGCGGGCGGTGCAGTTACCGTACCAGGCGGTGATACAGCCCGACAGGATGCTCTCGATTGTGCATCTGTAAAGGTTTGTGAGGTTCTTAGGGGCCAAGCCAAATTTTGGTTGAAGAGAGGCTGTTGCGCCTTCTTTACCACACTGTCTGTGTGGGTGGACCATTTCAGTTCATTGGTGATGTGTACGCTGAGGTTCTTGAAGTTTTTACCTTCTCCACTGCGGCCCGGTTGTTGTGGATACGGGGTGCTCCATCTGCTGTTTCCCAATGTCCACAATCATCTACTTTGTTTTGTTGACGTTGAGTGAGAGGTTGTTTTCCTGGCACCACTCCACCAGGGCCCTCACATAACCTCCATGTAGGCTTTCTCGTTGGTAATCAGGCCTACAACTGTTGTGTCGTCTGCAAACTTGATGACTGAGTTGGAGGTTTGCATGACCATGCAGTCATGGGTGAACAGGGAGTACAGGAGGGAGCTGAACACACACCCTTGTGAAGCCCCTGTGTTGAGGATCAGTGAATTGGAGGCATTGTTTCATACATTCATTACCTGGGGGCGGCCCGTCAGGAGGTCCAGGACCCAGTTGTACAGGGCAGGGTTCAGACCCAGGGCCCAGAGCTTAATGATGAGCTTGGAGAATACTATGGTGTTGAAGGTATAGCTATAGTCAATGAACAACATTCTTGTCCAGATGGGATAGGGCAGTGTGCAGTGCGTTGGCGATTGCATCGTCTGTGGATCTATTGGGTCAGTAAGCAAATTGGAGTGGGTCTAGGTTGTCAGGTAAGGTGTAGGTAATATGATTCTCAACAAGCCTCTCAAAGCACTTCATGATGAAAGTGAGTGATACGGGGCGATAGTAATTTAGTTCAGTGACCTTTGCTTTCTTGGGTACAGGAACAATGGTGGACATCTTGAAGCAAGTGGGAACAACAGACTGGGATAAGGAGAGAATGAATATGTCTGTAAACACTCCAGCCAGCTGGTCTGCGCATGCTCTGAGGACGCGGCTAGGGATGCCATCTGGGCCGGCAACCTTGCTAGGGTTAACACGGTTAAATGTCTTACTCACGTCTGCTACGGAAAATGAGAACCCACATGCCTTGGGAGCTGGCCATTCGGTGGCACTGTGATATCCTCAAAGCTGTCGAAGAAGGTGTTTGGAGCAAGACCTGCATACCCTGCCACATACGTCTCGTGTCTGAGCCAATGAATTGCAACTCCACTTTGTCTCTGTACTGACGTTTTGCCTGTTTTGATTACCTTGCGGAGGAAACAACTACACTGTTTGTATTTTACCATATTCACAGTCACCTTGCCATGGTTAAATGTGGTGGTTCGCGATTTCAGTTTTGCGCGAATGCTGTCATCTATCCACAGTTTCTGATTTGGGTAGGTTTTAATAGTCACAATGGGAACCACAACCGCTATACACATCCTGATGAACTCAATCACTGTTTCAGTGTATACGTCAATGTCATTCTCAGAGGCTACCCGGAACATGTCCCAGTCCGCATGATCAAAACAATCTTCAACCATTGTATTCCAATTCGTCAGACCAGCGTTGAATAGACCTTGGCACGGGTACTTCCTGTTTGAGTTTCTGCCTATAGGAAGGGATGAGCAAAATGGAGTCATGATCTGATTTGCCGAAGGGAGCGCTGGGGGCCTTGTTGGAATCCTGGAAATTGGAGTAGTGGTGGTCGAGTGTTTTTGTGGCGCTAGTACTCCAGTCAATGTGTTGATAGAACTTCTTTAGCGTTTTCCTCAAATTTGCTTTGTTAAAATCCCCAGCGACAATAAATGTGGCCTAAGGACATTTGGTTTCCAGTTTGCACAAAGTCCAGTGTAGTTCCTTGAGGGCCGTCGTGGTATCGGCTTGAGGGGGAATATACACGGCTGTGACTATATAACCAGAAATAATTATCTTGGGAGATAATACTGTCAGCATTTGATTATGAAGTATTTTAGTTTGAATGGACAAAAGGACCTGAGTTTCTGTACGTTATCACAATCACACCATGAGTAGTTAATCATGAAACATACACCCCTGCCTTTCTTCTTTCCGGAGAGTTCTTTATTCCTGTCTACGCACTGTATTGAGAACCCAGCTGGCTGTTTGGAGGGGACAGTATATCCGGAAAGAGCCATGATTCAGTGAAACATAGTATGTTACAGCCCCTGATGTCTCTCTGGAAGGAGCGCCTCGCCCTGAGCTCATCTACTTTATTGTCCGGAGACTAAACATTAGTGAGTAATATACTCGGAAGTGGTGGATGGTGTGCACGCCTCCGGAGTCGGACTAGAAGTCCTGGAGGGTTCGAACAAAGGATCGAATTCTGGAAAGTTGTATTCCTGGTGAGTTACCATTTCCCCGATATCCAAAAGTTCTTTCCGGTTGAATGTAATAACGCAAATAACTTTCTGGGCTAATAAAGTAAGAAACAACAACAACAAAAATGTTGCTTAGGAGCTAGAAGCAGAGCTGCCATGTCTGTCGTCGCCATCTTGCTTCTCTATGTCCATATGTGGTTGTCACGGTGTAAATGTGAGAACAGACCAAGACACCCTAAAGCACGTTGACAGATGGAGACAGGAGGGACTAGCTCGGGAGACTGACTTTGAGGAATTTTTAATACCACTCTTCACTCATCGCTTTTGTGATACTGCTCTTATTGTGTCGACTACAGTAGCAGTGAGAGAGCGAGAGAAAAAGAGAAAGAGAAAGAGAGAGAGAGAGAGAGAGAGAGAGACAGAGAGAAGGAGAGAGAAGGAGAGAGAAAGAGAGAAACAAAATAGACAGGGAGTGAGGGCAGTAAAGGGTTCATGACCTTATTACTATGCTACTTAGACACTGTGCTAGAGTGAGACATACAGGCTTGGACGTGGGGGGTGTGTGAGTGTGTAATCGGGTGTGTAAGCACCAAGTTACCAGACACTGTGTGAGGTCTCTGTCTACTATCAGGCCAGCTGCCTTCACCACTGGGTGCCAGGAGCACTGAGAACAAGACTCCCCGCGGTGGAGACATACACAGACACACAAACAGACACACGCTGAAACAGAGACACACACAAGCATACTGTACACACACATACTCTCTCTCTCTTTATCTCTCACTCTTTCTCTCTCTCTCAATTCAATTCTCTCTCTCGTTCTCTTGCTTTTGATCTCTCTTTCTCTGTCTCTCGCTCTCTCTCTTTATCTCTCTCTCTCTTTCTCTCTCTCTTTCTGTCTCTCTTTCTTTCTTTCTCTTTCTGTCTGTCACACAAACCAACATATACTGACACACATCATGCAGTCCATACACACACACACACACACACACACACACACACACACACACACACACACACACACACACACACACACACACACACACACACACACACACACACACACACACACACACACACACACACACACACACACACACACACACACACACACACAAATACACACAAACTGGCATATGTACACTACCGTTCAAAAGTTTGGGGTCACTTAGAAATGTCCTTGTTTTTGAAAGAAAAGCAAAAAAAATTGTACATTAAAATAACATAAAAATGATCAGAAATACAATTTAGACATTGTTCATGTTGTAAATGACTATTGTATCTGGAAACGGCAGATTCTTTATGGAATATCTACATAGGCGTAGGAAATTTCTAAGTGATCCCAAACTTTTGAACGGTAGTGTACATAGAGAAAGAGACACAAATATAGCCTTCTACAGCACAATACTATCACAGAATAATGCCCCTGATTCCCTCCTCCCTCACTGAACCCATTGTGTACGTCTGTCCCCTCTGTTTATGTCACAGTCCCCCGATCCCCTGTCACACCTCCACCCACCTCTCCTCCTCTCCCTTCCTCTACAAAGTTTTCCGGCACTTTCTTTCTCACCGTGATACCCTGACCTTTAGATGGCCACTATATCACTGACTGGGTATCACCTGCGAGTCTGTTTGTTCCTGCGGCTAAAAGCTGCACAAACTAATTACGGAAGATGCCACTTGAAATCATGCAGAAAATTGCCTAGATCTATATATTCAGGACAGCCCAAGGGTACACAGTGTTAATCACATATTTCTATTTAACCGTTCATTGGAGCTCTGTTTTGACTATCTCTCTCTCATTATCTCTATCTATCTTTATATCTCTCATTCTCTCAGTCTTTATATCTCTCTATCTCTCTCTCATTCTCTCTGTCTGTATATCTCTCTCTCTCAATTCAACTCTATTCAATTAAATTCAATTTGCTTTATTGGCATGACGTAACAATGTACGTATTGCCAAAGATTATTTTGGAAATTTACAATATAAAAAATGAGAATCAAAATTGTCAACGGGACAACAGTAACAACAATAACCAAGTGTTAAAATAACCTTACATTCAACAATAACAATAAGTATACAGTAGAGGACATGTGCAGGTTGGTTGGTCTGTCAGACACTGTCCCTCATCTTATGGCAGGCAGCAATGTAGTGCGCTGCCAACCCACAGCTCTCTGCGTCCTCCCCCAACAGGACGGGTAGCCTATCCTCATCAGAGAGGTCTTTGATGTAGTGGTCTGCCAACCCACAGCTCTCTGCGTCCTCCCCCAACAGGACGGGTAGCCTATCCTCATCAGAGAGGTCTTTGATGTAGTGGTCTGCCAACCCACAGCTCTCTGCGTCCTCCCCCAACAGGACGGGTAGCCTATCCTCATCAGAGAGGTCTTTGATGTAGTGGTCTGCCAACCCACAGCTCTCTGCGTCCTCCCCCAACAGGACGGGTAGCCTATCCTCATCAGAGAGGTCTTTGATGTAGTGGTCTGCCAACCCACAGCTCTCTGCGTCCTCCCCAACAGGACCCTATCCTCATCAGAGGGTCTTTGATGTAGTGGTCTGCCAACCCACAGCTCTCTGAACAGGGTAGCCTATCCTCATCAGAGAGGTCTTTGATGTAGTGGTCTGCCAACCCACAGCTCTCTGCGTCCTCCCCCAACAGGACGGGTAGCCTATCCTCATCAGAGAGGTCTTTGATGTAGTGGTCTGCCAACCCACAGCTCTCTGCGTCCTCCCCCAACAGGACGGGTAGCCTATCCTCATCAGAGAGGTCTTTGATGTAGTGGTCTGCCAACCCACAGCTCTCTGCGTCCTCCCCCAACAGGACGGGTAGCCTATCCTCATCAGAGAGGTCTTTGATGTAGTGCGCTGCCAACCCACAGCTCTCTGCGTCCTCCCCCAACAGGACGGGTAGCCTATCCTCATCAGAGAGGTCTTTGATGTAGTGGTCTGCCAACCCACAGCTCTCTGCGTCCTCCCCCAACAGGACGGGTAGCCGATCCTCATCAGAGAGGTCTTTGATGTAGTGGTCTGCCAACCCACAGCTCTCTGCGTCCTCCCCCAACAGGACGGGTAGCCTATCCTCATCAGAGAGGTCTTTGATGTAGTGGTCTGCCAACCCACAGCTCTCTGCGTCCTCCCCAACAGGACGGGTAGCCTATCCTCATCAGAGAGGTCTTTGATGTAGTGGTCTGGCAACCCACAGCTCTCTGCGTCCTCCCCCAACAGGACGGGTATCCTATCCTCATCAGAGAGGTCTTTGATGTAGTGGTCTGCCAACCCACAGCTCTCTGCGTCCTCCCCCAACAGGACGGGTAGCCTATCCTCATCAGAGAGGTCTTTGATGTAGTGGTCTGCCAACCCACAGCTCTCTGCGTCCTCCCCCAACAGGATGGGTAGCCTATCCTCATCAGAGAGGTCTTTGATGTAGTGGTCTGCCAACCCACAGCTCTCTGCGTCCTCCCCAACAGGACGGGTAGCCTATCCTCATCAGAGAGGTCTTTGATGTAGTGGTCTGCCAACCCACAGCTCTCTGCGTCCTCCCCCAACAGGACGGGTAGCCTATCCTCATCAGAGAGGTCTTTGATGTAGTGGTCTGCCAACCCACAGCTCTCTGCGTCCTCCCCAACAGGACGGGTAGCCTATCCTCATCAGAGAGGTCTTTGATGTAGTGGTCTGCCAACCCACAGCTCTCTGCGTCCTCCCCCAACAGGACGGGTAGCCTATCCTCATCAGAGAGGTCTTTGATGTAGTGGTCTGCCAACCCACAGCTCTCTGCGTCCTCCCCCAACAGGACGGGTAGCCTATCCTCATCAGAGAGGTCTTTGATGTAGTGGTCTGCCAACCCACAGCTCTCTGCGTCCTCCCCCAACAGGACGGGTAGCCTATCCTCATCAGAGAGGTCTTTGATGTAGTGCTCTGCCAACCCACAGCTCTCTGCGTCCTCCCCCAACAGGACGGGTAGCCTATCCTCATCAGAGAGGTCTTTGAAACCTTGAATAAGAGTTTCACATTTGGGGAAATTACACTCTGTAATTGTTTTATATATTTTACATTTTGTCAGGAAATGCAGCTCCGTCTCAGGTTCTGCTGTGGTGCAGTGGTTGCACAGCGTTTCCTCTATAGGGAGCCAGGTTCTGCTGTGGTGCAGTGGTTGCACAGCGTTTCCTCTATAGGGAGCCAGGTTCTGCTGTGGTACAGTGGTTGCACAGTGTTTCCTCTATAGGGAGCCAGGTTCTGCTGTGGTACAGTGGTTGCACAGCGTTTCCTCTATAGGGAGCCAGGTTCTGCTGTGGTGCAGTGGTTGCACAGCGTTTCCTCTATAGGGAGCCAGGTTCTGCTGTGGTGCAGTGGTTGCACAGCGTTTCCTCTATAGGGAGCCAGGTTCTGCTGTGGTGCAGTGGTTGCACAGCGTTTCCTCTATAGGGAGCCAGGTTCTGCTGTGGTACAGTGGTTGCACAGTGTTTCCTCTATAGGGAGCCAGGTTCTGCTGTGGTACAGTGGTTGCACAGCGTTTCCTCTACAGGAGCCAGGTTTTCCTGTGTCTACCCTTCTCAATGCACGGCTGTGCTCACTGAGCCTGTGCTTTGTCAAGGTTATTCTAAGGTTTTGATCAGTTACCATGGCCAAATATTTTGCCACAGTGTAGGGCCAGAAAGCACCGCAATGTTGCTTTGTGTTTGTGCTTTGTTTGTGCTTACAGATCTGTAAGAGACAGAAATCTTGCTTGTTTGTAGGTGACCAAATACTTATTTTCCAACCTAATTTGCAAATAAATTCATTTAAAAAAAATTCTACAATATTGCGCAAAGGAACACATCTTTTTCTGTCAATACAAGTTATTTTTTTCAGTTTTAACCAAATGTGATATCGACCAATTTTGAGGGGATCAATTAGTTGTTGTATTTCGGATTTGTACCAAATGATCAATCCTCCAGAGTCTCTGCCTCTATTGACATAGCTCTGTTTCTTGATAGCACAATTACCTCTCTGTAGCCTGTGGGACAGTGACCTCTCTGTAGCCTGTGAGACAGTGACCTCTCTGTAGCCTGTGGGACAGTGACCTCTCTGTAGCCTGTGGGACAGTGACCTCTCTGTAGCCTGTGGGACAGTGACCTCTCTGTAGCCTGTGGGACAGTGACCTCTCTGTAGCCTGTGGGACAGTGACCTCTCTGTAGCCTGTGGGACAGTGACCTCTCTGTAGCCTGTGGGACAGTGATCTCTCTGTAGCCTGTGGGACAGTGATCTCTCTGTAGCCTGTGGGACAGTGATCTCTCTGTAGCCTGTGGGACAGTGACCCCTCTGTAGCCTGTGGGACAGTGACCCCTCTGTAGCCTGTGGGACAGTGACCTCTCTGTAGCCTGTGGGACAGTGACCTCTCTGTAGCCTGTGGGACAGTGACCCCTCTGTAGCCTGTGGGACAGTGGCCTCTCTGTAGCCTGTGGGACAGTGACCTCTCTGTAGCCTGTGGGACAGTGACCTCTCTGTAGCCTGTGGGACAGTAGCCTCTCTGTAGCCTGTGGGACAGTGACCTCTCTGTAGCCTGTGGGACAGTGAGTGACAACATCAGCCTTACACCATGTCTCCTGCAGAATGATGACGTCAACATCTTTAAGATGTTTGTTGAACTCCAGTGGTAAACTCTTCAGTCCAAAGGTTGATGAGTTTAGGCCCTGAATGTTCCACATGCTGACTGATAGGTTGATGAGTTTAGGCTCTGAATGTTCCACATGCTAACTGATAGGTCGATGAGTTTAGGCCCTGCATGTTCTACATGCTGACTGATAGCGATTTCATGTTGCAAAGAGAAATAATAGCAGTCAGAAATACACTAACTACTAACTAATAAGTTGTTAAGAGTGAGATAAACAGGATAACAGCTAACATTCTTTCTGTTGCATATATAAATATTCGTATTCATTGAACAAGTAAATTCTAGTACAATAGGTGTGTGTGTGTGTGTGTGTGTGTGTGTGTGTGTGTGTGTGTGTGTGTGTGTGTGTGTGTGTGTGTGTGTGTGTGTGTGTGTGTGTGTGTGTGTGCGTGTGTGCGTGTGTGTGTGTGTGCGTGTGTGTGCGTGTGTGCGTGTGTGCGCGTGTGCGCGTGTGCGTGTGTGTGTGTGTGTGTGCGTGTGTGTGTGTGTGTGTGTGTGTGTGTGTGTGTGTGTGTGTGTGTGTGTGTGTGTGTGTGTGTGTGTGCGTGCATGCGTGCGTGCGTGCGTTTAGTGCAGATATAATGGAGGTGCTGTTTCTCTCACTCTGTCTGTCTGTATCTCTCTATCAATTCAATTCAATTCAAGGTGCTTTATTGGCATGGGAAACATGTGTTAACATTGCCAAAGCAAGTGCGGTGGATAATATACAAAAGTGAAATAAACAATAAAAATGTACAGTGAACATTACACATACATAACTTTCAAAACAATAAAGACATTACAAATGTCATATTATATATATAGAAAGCCCTTCTTGCCTTGTCTCTCAGATCTTTCACAGCTTTGTGGAAGTTACCTGTGGCGCTGATGTTTAGGCCAAGGTATGTATAGATTTTTGTGTGCTCTAGGGCAACGGTGTCTAGATGGAATTTGTATTTGTGGTCCTGGCGACTGGACCTTTTTTGGAACACCATTATTTTGGTCTTACTGAGATTTACTGTCAGGGCCCAGGTCTGGCAGAATCTGTGCAGAAGATCTAGGTGCTGCTGTAGGCCCTCCTTGGTTGGTGACAGAAGCACCAGATCATCAGCAAACAGTAGACATTTAACTTCAGATTCTAGTAGGGTGAGGCCGGGTGCTGCAGACTTTTCTAGTGCCCGCGCCAGTTCGGTGATATATATGTTGAAGAGGGTGGGGCTTAAGCTGCATCCCTGTCTCACCCCACGGCCCTGTGTGAAGAAATGTGTGTGTTTTTTGCCAATAGTTTTTTTTTTTACCTTTATTCAACCAGGCAAGTCAGTTAAGAACACATTCTTATTTTCAATGACGGCCTGGGAACAATGGGTTAACTGCCTGTTCAGGGGCAGAACGACAGATTTGTACCTTGTCAGCTCGGGGGTTTGAACTCGCAACCTTCCGGTTACTAGTCCATTTTAACGGCATAATTGTTGTTTGTGTACATGGATTTTATAATGTCGTATGTTTTTCCCCCAACACCACTTTCCATCAACTTGTATAGCAGACCCTCATGCCAAATTGAGTCAAAGTCTTTTTTGAAATCAACAAAGCATGAGAAGACTTTGCCTTTTGTTTTGGTTTGTTTGGTTGTCAATTAGGGTGTGCAGGGTGAATACATGGTCTGTTGTAAGGTAATTTGGTAAAAAGCCAATTTGACATTTGCTCAGTACATTGTTTTCATTGAGGAAATGTACGAGTCTGCTGTTAATGATAATGCAGAGGATTTTCCCAAGGTTACTGTTGACGCATTTTCCATGGTAGTTATTGGGGTCAAATTTGTCTCCACTTTTGTGGATTGGGGTGATCAGTCCTTGGTTCCAAATATTGGGGAAGATGCCAGAGCTAAGGAGGATGTTAAAGAGTTTTAGTATAGCCAATTGGAATTTGTTGTCTGTATATTTGATCATTTCATTAAGGATACCATCAACACCACAGGCCTTTTTGGGTTGGAGGGTTTTTATTTTGTCCTGTAGCTCATTCAAGGTGATTGGAGTATCCAGTGGGTTCTGGTAGTCTTTAATAGTTGATTCTAAGATTTGTATTTGATCATGTATATGTTTTTGCTCTTTATTCTTTGTTATAGAGCCAAACATATTGGAGAAGTGGTTTACCCATACATCTCCATTTTGGATAGATAATTCTTTGTGTTGTTGTTTGTTTAGTGTTTTCCAATTTTCCCAGAAGTGGTTAGAGTCTATGGATTCTTCAATAACATTGAGCTGATTTCTGACGTGCTGTTACTTGTTTTTCCATAGTGTATTTCTGTATTGTTTTAGTGATTCACCATAGTGAAGGCGTAGACTCAGGTTTTCTGGATCTCTATGTTTTTTGGTTGGACAGGTTTCTCAATTTCTTTCTTAGGTTTTTGCTTTCTTCATCAAACCATTTGTCCTTTTTATTAATTTTCTTCGGTTTTCTATTTGAGATTTTCAGATTTGATAGGGAAGCTGAGAGGTCAAATATACTGTTAAGATTTTCTACTGCCGAGTTTACACCTTCACTATTACAGTGGAACATTTGACCCAGGAAATTCTCTAAAGGGGATTGAATTTGTTGTTGCCTAATTGTTTTTTGGTAGGTTTCCAAACTACATTCCTTCCATCTATAGCATTTCTTAATGTTACGCAGTTCCTTTGGCTTTGATGCCTCATGATTGAGTTTTGCTCTGTTCAAGTGGACTGTGATTTTGCTGTGGTCTGATAGGTTGTGTCAGTGGGTTGACTGTGAACGCTCTGAGAGACTCTGGGTTGAGGTCAGTGATAAAGTAGTCTGCAGTACTACTGCCAAGAGATGAGCTATAGGTGTACCTACCATAGGAGTCCCCTCGAAGCCTACCATTGACTATGTACATACCCAGCGTGCGACAGAGCTGCAGGAGTTGTGACCCGTTTTTCTTGGTTATATTGTCATAGTTGTGCCTAGGGGGGCATATGGGGGAGGGAATGCTGTCACCTGCAGGCAGGTGTTTGTCCCCCTGTGTGCTGAGGGTGTCAGGTTCTGGTCCGTTTCTGGCATTTAGGTCGCCACAGACTAGTACATGTCCCTGGGTCTTGAAATGATTGATTTCCCCCTCCAGGATGAAGAAGCTGTCTTCAAGTATGGGGATTCTAGTGAGGGGATATAGATAGCACACAGGAGGACATTTTCCTCTTTTAAGATAATTTCCTTTTGAATTTCTTGCCAAATGTAAAATGTTCCTGTTTTGATTAATTTAATAGAGTGAATTAGCTCTGCTCTATACCAAATTAGCATCCCCCCTGAGTCCCTTCCCTGTTTCACACCTGGTAGTTTGGTGGATGGGACAACCAGCTCTCTGTAACCTAGAGGGCAACCAGTGGGTCCGTCTCCTCTATACCAGGTTTCTTGCAGGATGACAATGTCTGTATTACCGATTTCTTTGGTGAAGTCCGGTTTCCTGCTCTTTAGGCCAAAGGCAGATGACCTCAGGCCTTGGATATTCCAGGATGATATAGCGAAGGCTTTGTGTTCCATAAAGTGTCCGATGTTGTTGGTCGTGGTTTGGCCTCAGGCCAGTAAGTGTGAGC
Organism: Oncorhynchus keta; assembly: GCF_023373465.1. NCBI lineage: Eukaryota > Metazoa > Chordata > Actinopteri > Salmoniformes > Salmonidae > Oncorhynchus > Oncorhynchus keta. The sequence continues at coordinate 34,303,543 of NC_068440.1, read as the reverse complement.
AGAGCCTGCATTTGGTACATGCCATTGGCTCGGGCTAGTGTAAGAGTCGGGGTTGGGCCTGTTTGTCCGCTCACTACCTGGGCGTATGTGTGACTTCCATATTGAGGCCCTCTTTGCGGGGGTGGGGTGCATGGGGTGGGCAGGAGTGGCATAGGTCTGATCTGAGGGGGCCTAAATGGGGTATGGGCATGGTTGACGTGGGGGGGTGTTGATTGGTTGGGGTGGGGGTGTGGATGTGTCTGGGGGTGCTGTGGTCTGGATGTAAGTCCTCTTGGTGTGGGTCCTCTATGTGTAGGTCCAGGGGGTGGTCCCGCAGGTCTGGGAGAATGTCTCGCTGGTCTGGGTGGGGTGTCTATTGATCTGTTGCTCCTGTGTGAAGTGTTGGGGATACGTTTGAGAGTGATATCCTTTAGAGTCTGGGCAAAAAGAGTCTGGGCAAAAGTGGGCACTGCTGCCTTGTAGAGGTGGACCTGGTCATAGAGGCTGTTCAAGTCCAGGGTGGAGTGGTGGGCCAGGAAAACATTTGGTTTTGAGGCACAGTCACGGGAAATACTTGCATTTACCCGCTGTATTGTGGCAGGGTGGAAGTTTTTTTGTGGTAGCAGGGTGGAGATAACCACTTGTGCGTTGGGGAAAGTAGAAGAAACTTTTTCAATCACTCCCTTCAGTGCTGTGGCCACCCTTTCCTGCTATGCTCTCAGGTCGTTTGTGCCTGTGTGTATTATTATGTGGCTAGGTGACTCTAGTTGGTCCTCAGACAGAAGGTCTAGGGTGCGCTGGGTGTATTATTATGTGGCTGGGTGACCCTAGTTGGTCCTCAGACAGAAGGTCTAGGGTGCGCTGGGTGTATTATCATGTGGCTGGGTGACTCTAGTTGGTCCTCAGACAGAAGATCTAGGGAGCTGGGTGTATTATTATGTGACTAGGTGACCCTAGTAGGTCCTCAGACAGAAGGTCTAGGGGGCGCTGGGTGTATTGTTATGTGGCTAGGTGACTCTAGTTGGTCCTCAGACAGAAGGTCTAGGGTGCTGGGTGTATTATCATGTGGCTGGGTGACCCTAGTTTGTCCTCAGACAGAAGGTCTAGGGGGTGCTGGGTGTATTATCATGTGGCTGGGTGACCCTAGTTGGTCCTCAGACAGAAGGTCTAGGGGGCGCTGGGTGTATTGTTATGTGGCTAGGTGACTCTAGTTTGTCCTCAGACAGAAGGTCTAGGGGGTGCTGGGTGTATTATCATGTGGCTGGGTGACCCTAGTTTGTCCTCAGACAGAAGGTCTAGGGCGGCTGGGTGTTTGGACACCAGAGTTTAGAAACACTGTGTTTGGAAAAAAGTTTTATATTTTATATTATATATTTTATATTTTATATTATATATTTTATATTCTATATTTCCCATTTGAGTCCATAAGGAGTACAATCTGTGTCTCGTGTTTGTCCTCAGTGGGTGTGGTGTGTTGTCAGAAGGGCCATCAGGGTGGCTGACAGGGGGGTGCTCAGAGGCAGTGGGAGTCGCTGGGCTTGGGGTTCTTCATTTGTCTGTTCTGCTGTGATGTCGACTCTATGGTCAGGGTCTGGTGTGGACTGTTCTGCTGTGGTGTCGAGACCTTTGTCGGGTGCTGAGGTGGGCTCTTCTGCTGGCTTCTCTGTGGGTGTGGCCACCTCTAGTGGGTTGTTCTCTGTCACACGCCATCCCCCTCACCCTCTCCTCCATCCCCCTCAACCTCTCCTCCAGCAGTCTGATCCTCTCCTCTCGTGCTCTGTTCTTCTCCTGCTCCTGCTCTTTCTTCTGTTGAAGTTGTCTCACCACAGTCCAGAGTGCAGATATGTCTCTCTCCACCTCCAGCTCTCCGGGTCTGGTTAAGGTGGTGTTGTTGTGCTGGACTGTTGTCTGGGTCTGTGCTGACTGGAGTGTCATCACCTGCTGTTCCAGCTCCACCTGCCTTACCTCCAGCTGGGTGAATTTATTCTTCTTTTCAATGAGGGAGTAGGTGGTGGTCCTTCTGTAGCTCAGTTGGTAGAGCATGGCGCTTGTAACGCCAGGGTAGTGGGTTCGATCCCCGGGACCACCCATACGTAGAATGTATGCACACATGACTGTAAGTCGCTTTGGATAAAAGCGTCTGCTAAATGGCATATATTATTATTATTATTACTCTGTGCTGGGACGTTGACTGGGGGTTGCTTGTCTGTGGGGTTTTATAACGAAGAGGTCTAGTCTGACCCGCTCGGGGTGGGGGTATCTTTATCAAGGGAGAGCTTCTCCTGCTGGGCTAATTCTTTAATTAGGTGAAAGTCCAGCTGAAACTGTTTGCGGTTACCCTGTACCATTACTGTTCCGGACTGATAGAGATTTATATTAGCTGACTCAGATTCCTTGTTGTCAAGTATCCTGAGTTTCCACCCCTCGTTAACACCCCTTCTCTTAACAAAGGGGTAGTGTGTTAATATAGCATTGTGCCATGCCAGAGGATGGTTTGTGTGGAAGATAAGGTTGCTGATGTTCCCATTTTTGTAATAGTCAGCAAAAAGTCTCTCCTGATTTTCCATAAGGAGCTTCATTTTGTAATCTTTTCTTTCCTTATTATTCTTTACATACACAGGGTACTGTATTTTAATTACATCTGAACAGCGGGAGGCAGTTGGGCTAATGGGCTTTGACACCTCTCACTTGACACGTCAGTGCTAGTTGAAGCTGTATCAAGCTTGGCAGAATTATGTTAGAACTCCTTATAAAGTAATGTAGTGTATTTTTCTTCTTGGATTTTAGGAAATAGAATATAGTTTCAGACTAAGCATTACTCACTCAGTTTCAGGTTGGGTGGTGTTTTCAGGTTTCTGTTGTTTTCCAGAGATTTTGCTGTATAGAATAATAATCCTTGGTAGTCTTCCAGGTAATTCCGTAATTCCGTCCAAAATCAGGTTGTAGGTTTTGAGTTTTGATTTGAAGTGAGGGTTATGTTGTAGAGGGTAGCATCCTGTATGTGTTCCTGACAAAAAAAATCTAATTATCTAACTTTATCTAACTATTTTTTTAAGAAAATGCTGAAAAATGCAGGAGCTCATCTGATCGTGACCTCTGCTCTGCTCTGCTCTCTCTCTCTCTCTCTCTCTCTCTCTCTCTCTCTCTCTCTCTCTCTCTCTCTCTCTCTCTCTCTCGCTCTCATTCTCATTCTCTCTGTCTGTATCTCTCTATCGCTTTCTCATTCTCTCTGTCTGTATCTCTCTCTCTCTCTCTATCTATCTCTCTCTCTCTCTCTCTCTCTCTGTCTGCATCTCTCTCTCTGTCGCTTTCTGTTTCGATGAGGATCTATTATTGCTCTCCGATAATGAGATTGTAATAGGAAGTGTGTTGCTTTTATTAAAAATAAAATACTAATTAGCAAAGTGGTATTGTGAAGAGGAAATCTTATTTCCACAATGAGAATGCTCATTGCTCTCAATGTTTCTTAATGCTATTCTCCCCATGTGCGCTAGCTGATGCTTGTTAGACAGTTGATTGACTCCATGTCTATTATTTCCTATACAGATTATTTGAAACATTAGCGTCAGAATTCGAGAATTAAAGAGACCGTGCCATTTGTTTTATTGTAGCTTACCAGGTCAAGGATATTAGATAACCTCTAAAGTGGCAGTCGTTCACATCTCTTATCATGACCCTGTAAGTCGCTCTGGATAAGAGCGTCTGCTAAAAGACTGAAATGTAAATGTAAATGTAATGACCATGACTCTGACATGATAAATACCCAGGAATGACTTTATCAGCTGCCTGGCTCACTGGCTCGTAGTACCACCAAACACTTCCTCATCTCCCCTGGAAAACAGAGAAATAAAGCAACAAATAATGTTAATAAGGCAGAGAGGGACCCGGATGGTTTTTACTTCCTGTTTTAATCCTATGGCTCCACTTTAATTTTTACTTCCTGTTTTAATCCTATGGCTACACTTTAATTTTTACTTCCTGTTTTAATCCTATGGCTACACTCTAATTTTTACTTCCTGTTTTAATCCTATGGCTACACTCTAATTTTTACTTCCTGTTTTAATCCTATGTCTACACTCTAATTTTTACTTCCTGTTTTAATCCTATGGCTACACTCTAATTTTTACTTCCTGTTTTAATCCTATGGCTACACTCTAATTTTTACTTCCTGTTTTAATCCTATGGCTACACTCTAATTTTTACTTCCTGCTTTAATCCTATGGCTACACTCTAATTTTTACTTCCTGTTTTAATCCTATGGCTACACTCTAATAGGCTTCTAGTCAAATCAAATTGTATTTGTCACACTCGTCAAATACAACAGACCTTACAATGAAATGCTTACTTACAAACCAACAATGCAGTTTTACGAAAATATCCCCCCAAAAAGTAAGAGATAAGAATAACAAATAATTAAGGAGCAGAGGTAAAGAAAAATAGTGGGGCTTTATACAGGGGGTACCAGTACAGAGTCTATGTGGAGGCTATATACAGGGGGTACCAGTACAGAGTCAATGTGGAGGCTATATACAGGGGGGTACCAGTACAGAGTCTATGTGGAGGCTATATACAGGGGGGTACCGGTACAGAATCAATGTGGAGGCTATATACAGGGGGTACCAGTACAAAGTCTATGTGGAGGCTATATACAGGGGGTACCAGTACAGAGTCTATGTGGAGGCTATATACAGGGGGGTACCGGTACCGAATCAATGTGGAGGCTATATACAGGGGGTACCAGTACAAAGTCTATGTGGAGGCTATATACAGGGGGTACCAGTACAGAGTCTATGTGGAGGCTATATACAGGGGGTACCAGTACAAAGTCTATGTGGAGGCTATATACAGGGGGTACCGGTACAGAATCAATGTGGAGGCTATATACAGGGGGTACCAGTACAGAGTCAATGTGGAGGCTATATACAGGGGGGTACCAGTACAGAATCAATGTGGAGGCTATATACAGGGGGTACCGGTACAGAGTCAATGTGGAGGCTATATACAGGGGGTACCGGTACAGAGTCAATGTGGAGACTATATACAGGGGGTACCGGTACAGAGTCAATGTGGAGGCTATATACAGGGGGTACCGGTACAGAGTCAATGTGGAGGCTATATACAGGGGGTACCGGTACAGAGTCAATGTGGAGGCTATATACAGGGGGTACCGGTACAGAGTCAATGTGGAGGCTATATACAGGGTGTACCACTACAGAGTCAATGTGGAGGCTATATACAGGGGGTACCGGTACAGAGTCAATGTGGAGGCTATATACAGGGGGTACCGGTACAGAGTCAATGTGGAGGCTATATACAGGGGGTACCGGTACAGAGTCAATGTGGAGGCTATATACAGGGTGTACCAGTACAGAGTCAATGTGGAGGCTATATACAGGGGGGTACCAGTACAGAGTCAATGTGGAGGCTATATACAGGGGATACCAGTACAGAGTCAATGTGGAGGCTATATACAGGGTGTACCAGTACAGAGTCAATGTGGAGGCTATATACAGGGGATACCAGTACAGAGTCAATATGCAGGGCACCAGTGTTGAGGTAACTGAGGTAATATGTACATGTAGGTGGAGTTATTAAAGTGACTATGCATAGATGATAACAACAGAGAGTAGCAGCAGTGATGAAGATGCAAATTGTCTGGGTAGCCATTTGATTAGCTGTTCAGGAGACTTATGGCTTCAGGGTAGAAGCTGTTTAGATGCCTCTTGGATCTAGACGCTGCGGTACCACTTGCCGTGCTAGTACATGACAACTGAAACCATAGCTTAAGGTTCATGGTGTGGTTTATGAAAGTAGCACTCACGAACAATGACGTCCATTTCATATGATATATTACGTCCCGCAATTTTTTAGTTGTTGCTTGGGGGGGTTATGTTACAAACTCCAATTGGTACAATATGAAATGTGAATTTGTAAGTGCTTAAGGTCCCATTCAATCTCTTTAATCTTTTACTGCAGTGTTTCTTGGTCGTCTTTAACAAATCTACTTTGAAACAGAAGTATACACCTCACACACATGGTTATGGGCTTAAAAAAAGGAAGACACCTGTACCATAGAGTTGACATGTTTGGAGTTTGGAGTTATACATCCTAATATTACACTATATACTGTACATTAAAGAAGACTCAATTACAACAAAACCGTTTGACATAGAAAACCGTTTGACATAGAAAACCGTTTGACATAGAAACACTGTATCTTCTGAGGTAACAACAACAACAAAACGTTTAAATATTAATACTATATATACTATAATATATCCTCCCATGGGACCACTAGAGGGCAATTTGGTCATTAGACAGCAGGAAACAAATCTGGTTCAGATAGCAGCAGGCGGAATATTTAAAAGTATAATTCTCGGTAGGAATCTTAGGGCCATTCAACCTCTCTATGTTCTGCCGATATTTCATTAATATGAGCACTCAATGTGAGCCAAATCCGCAGACCTAAAATGCCGTCTCCGACACACACACACACACACACACACACACACACACACACACACACACACACACACACACACACAGTGGCATTTGCCAACATCTGTCTCTAATTAACCACAACTTTTGTGTTTGCCAGGTTGTTAAATGTCAAAATGTTAAATTAATAACCATTATTATTTATTTCTCTCTCCATCTCTTTTTCGTTTTGTTACAGTGAAAACATGCGGCTCCAATCTTCAAGGTCCTGCTGGTACATTCACTTCTCCCAACTTCCCCATCCAGTATGAGTCCAACGCACAGTGTGTCTGGATTCTCACCGCCACCAACCCCAACAAGGTAGGCTGGACTAACCAAACCTGAGAGAGAGAGAGAGAGAGAGAGAGAGAGAGAGAGAGAGCTAGAGAGAGTGAGAGAGCGAGAGCGCGAGAGAGAGAGAGAGAGAGAGAGAGAGAGAGAGAGAGAGAGAGAGAGAGAGAGAGAGAGAGCTAGAGAGAGTGAGAGAGCGAGAGCGCAAGAGAGAGAGAGAGAGAGAGAGAGAGAGAGAGAGAGAGAGCTAGAGAGAGTGAGAGAGCGAGAGCGCGAGAGAGAGAGAGAGAGAGAGAGAGAGAGAGAGAGAGAGAGAGAGAGAGATGAACCTGGAGAAGAGTCCCCTAAGCAAGCTGGTCCTGTGGCTCTGTTCACAAACACAAACACACCCCACAGAGCCCCAGGACAGCAGCACAATTAGACCCAACCAAATCATGAGAAAACAAAAAGATAACTACTTGACGCATTGGAAAGAATTAACAAAAAAACAGAGCAAACTAGAATGCTATGTGTCCCTAAACAGAGAGTACACAGTGGCAGAATACCTGACCACTGTGACTGACCCAAATTTACGGAAAGCTTTGACTATGTACAGACTCCGTGAGCATAGCCTTGCTATTGAGAAAGTGCGCTCTAGGCAGACATGGCTCTCAAGAGAAGACAGGCTATGTGCTCACTGCCCACAAAATGAGGTGGAAACTGAGCTGCACTTCCTAACCTCCTGCCCAATGTATGACCATATTAGAGAGACATATTTCCCTCAGATTACACAGATCCACAAAGAAAAACAAACTCCCATATCTATTGGGTGAAATTCCACAGTGTGCCATTATAGCAGCAAGATGTGTGACCTGTTGCCACAAGAAAAGGGCAACCAGTGAAGAACAAACAGCATTGTAAATACAAATATGTTTATTTATTTTCCCTTGTGTACTTTAACCATTTGTACATTGTTACAACACTGTATATATATATAATATGACATTTGTAATGTCTTTATTGTTTTGAAACTTCTGTGTGTGTAATGTTTACTGTTCATTTTTATTGTTTATTATTATCTACCTCACTTGCTTTGGCAATGTTAACACGTTTCCCATGCCAATAAAGCCCCTTGAATTGAATTGAGAGAGAGAGAGAGAGAGAGAGAGAGAGAGAGAGAGAGAGAGAGAGAGAGAGAGAGAGAGAGAGAGAGAGAGAGAGAGAGAGAGATAGAGCGAGAGTGCGAGAGAGAGCGAGAGAGGGAGAGGGAAGGAGGGAGTGAGTGAGTGAGTGAGTGAGTGAGTGAGTGAGTGAGTGAGTGAGTGAGTGAGTGAGTGAGTGAGTGAGTGAGTGAGTGAGTGAGTGAGTGAGTGAGTGAGTGACTGACTGACTGACTGAGTGAGTGACTGAGTGACTGAGTGACTGAGTGACTGAGTGGCTGTACTGTAATGTAATACTAATCCTACCAATAGTATTAATGTGTTATTATGCAGGCCCTTGGTAAATGCCCTGTAGTCCTAAACTCCATCACATATATAGTGCACTGCTTTTGACCAGATCCCTCATTCAGTGATGATCCAGTAGGGGGGGCAGGTGAAGAAGTGGGCTGCCACCAGATAAATCCCGACAACCCACCTCTCCACCTCCTCCTCCTCCTCCCAGTCTCTGTTTTGTATTCCAGCTTCATTACTCACTACCCTACCCTCTCAGGGTTGCTTGCCTGCCTGCCGGCGTTGTCGTTGAGGCTCAGCAAAATGTGTGTCGGCTCTCTGGCTCATGGACCCTTTACCTGCTCCTCCTGGCCTTCCATAAGATCTGCTTCTGCTCTCTCTCTCTCGCCTCTCTCTTTCCTCTGCCCTCTCTCTCTATCCTCTCTCTCTCCTCTGTCCCACCCACCCACAATCTCTCTCTCTCTCTCTCTCTCTCTCTCTCTCTCTCTCTCTCTCTCTCTCTCTCTCTCTCTCTCTCTCTCTCTCTCTCTCTCTCTCTCTCCTCTGCCCCACCCACCCACCCACCCACCCACCCTCTCTCTCTCTCTCTCTCTCTCTCTCTCTCTCTCTCTCTCTCCTCTGCCCTCTCTCTCTCTCGCCTCTCTCTTTCCTCTGCCCTCTCTCTCTCTCTCGCCACTCTCTTTCCTCTGCCCTCTCTCTCTCGCCTCTCTCTTTCCTCTGCCCTCTCTCTCTCGCATCTCTCTTTCCTCTGCCCTCTCTCTCTCTCACCTCTCTCTTTCCTCTGCCCTCTCTATCTCTCCTCTCTCTCCTCTGCACGCTCTCTTTCTCCTCTCTCTTTCCTCTGCCCTCTCTCTCTCGCCTCTCTCTTTCCTCTGCCCTCTCTCTCTTGCCTCTCTCTTTCCTCTGCCCTCTCTCTCTCTCCTCTCTCTCTCCTCTGCCCTCTCTCTTTCTCCTCTCTCTTTCCTCTGCCCTCTCTCTCTCTCTGCTCTCTCTTTCCTCTGCCCTCTCTCTCTCGCCTCTCTCTTTCCTCTGCCCTCTCTCTCTCTCGCCTCTCTCTTTCCTCTGCCCTCTCTCTCTCTCTCTCCTCTCTCTCTCCTCTCCTCTGCCCTCTCTCTCTCGCCTCTCTCTTTCCTCTGCCCTCTCTCTCTCGCATCGCTCTTTCCTCGGCCCTCTCTCTCTCTCTCGCATCGCTCTTTCCTCTGCCCTTTCTCTCTCTCGCCTCTCTCTTTCCTCTGCCCTTTCTCTCTCTCGCCTCTCTCTTTCCTCTGCCCTCTCGCCTCTCTCTTTCCTCTGCCCTTTCTCTCTCTCGCCTCTCTCTTTCCTCTGCCCTCTCGCCTCTCTCTTTCCTCTGCCCTCTCTCTCTCGCCTCTCTCTTTCCTCTGCCCTCTCTCTCTCGCCTCTCTCTTTCCTCTGCCCTCTCTCTCTCGCCTCTCTCTTTCCTCTGCCCTCTCTCTCTCTCGCCTCTCTCTTTCCTCTGCCCTCTCTCTCTCGCATCGCTCTTTCCTCTGCCCCCTCTCTCTCTCTCGCCTCTCTCTTTCCTCTGCCCTCTCTCTCTCGCCTCTCTCTTTCCTCTAACCTCTCTCTTTCTCCTCTCTCTTTCCTCTGCCCTCTCTCTCTCGCCTCTCTCTTTCCTCTGTCCCACCATCTCTCTCTCTCCTCTGCCCTCTATATCTCTTCATCACCTCAGCCTTACAGTGTGTTCAAGGCTCCACATGCTGTTTTATGTGAGGCTGGATGATGGCATTTGCTAGTTACTGTAGTTATATTGTTGGGCAATGTCTTTTTATTTGTGGGGTTGCTCCTTTAACAGCTGTACTTGAGTTTAATCCACAGCTTTGATATTTGCTCACTAGAACACTGCAGAAAGATTGTGTGTGTATGTGTATGTGTATGTGTATGTGTATGTGTATGTGTATGTGTATGTGTATGTGTATGTGTATGTGTATGTGTATGTGTGTGTCTTTTTGTGTGTGCCTGTGTGTGTGTGTGGGTGCACACGTGTGTGTTTGTGTTTGTGTGCCTGTGTGTATCCTTCAGAAGGGTGGTGATTGGGGGGGATCGAGGGTTCTCCTGGTTTTATGGGATCCCATACTGTGGCTCTGCTGTCTGCTACCTCTCAGAGGTGTGCTCAGGAAGGAGAGAGAGAGAGAAAGGGAGATGTGTGTGAAGAACACACAATTGTAAATACAACCCATATTTATGCTTCCTCTGCCCTCTCTCTTTCTCCTCTCTCTTTCCTCTGCCCTGAGAGAGAGAGAGAGAGAGAGAGAGAGAGAGAGAGAGAGAGAGAGAGAGAGAGAGAGAGAGAGAGAGAGAGAGAGGGGGGGAGGAATGGGGAGAGAGAGAGAGAGAGAGAGAGAGAGAGAGAGAGAGAGAGAGAGAGAGAGAGAGAGAGAGAGAGAGAGAGAGAGAGAGAGAGAGAGAGAGAGAGAGAGAGAGAGAGAGAGAGAGAGAGAGAGAGAGAGAGAGAGAGAGAGAGAGGCAGGAATGGGGAGAGAGAGAGAGAGAGAGAGAGAGAGAGAGAGAGGCAGGAATGAGGAGAGAGAAAGAAGAAAAAAGACGTATAAGAGAGAAAAACTGATGGCAAGAGAGACTGAGTGAATGAGAGAGCGAGGGAGGAAGAGAGAGGAGAGGAAGAAAGAGGAGAGGAAGAGAGAGGGGAGGTAGAGACAGTCGAGGAAGGCTGTTGTAAAGAGAAATGATGAACCTACTGGGAGCTGTTAGTGATGAACACACACAGCAGCCCCACATGGCACCTGGATTGATTCAACTCATAACCACATTTGTAATAAAAGAGGGTGGAAGAGCCCTACGATTGCTGTCTCCATAGACCCCGGGCAGCGGCATGCCTCGTAATTGATGAGTAATTGACAATTATTTATCCACAGGCGATGACTGAAGGATTCAGGAACAAATTAAACATGTCATTACCCAGAGCAAATATCAAACAGCCGCACCCGTAACGAGGCAGAATGAGGGAGATAAAGTTGAAATGCAGTCTTATGTCTAGCCAATGTTTTAGCTACACGTAGGTCTATGTATTCATTCACATTGTCTTTGTATGGTTGCAGAGGTGGGTTAGAACACATCCAAATATTCTGTAGAAATATGTATGAATATCTGTATATTTTAGTTCAATTACTGTATATTCAGGTGTCATATACTGTATCACCACAGACCTGGGTAAGATTGAAAATATAAACTTTCAAATACTTTGATTGTTTTCTTGAGTCTGGGGCAAGACAGAGACTTATGACACTTTTCCATTGGTTCCATTGTGGCAGGGAACCTCAAGCACAGATTCATCATTTCAAAGGTTTAAAATACCATTTGATCCCAGGCCTGATTGTTCCCATATGTAGGAACAGTGTATGTTCTCTACTGGGTCTTACATTTGATATGAAGTTAGATACTCATTTTGGACTCATGGTTTTGTCAAAGCTAAAACGTTACTGTCCAGTCATAAAGTAGGAGAACAAACCAATTTCTCTCTCCATTCAGTGTCTTGTACTGACCTTCCCTATTGCCTGTCGCCCCTGTCGCCTGTCGTCTCTGTCGCCTGTCACCCCTGTCGCCTGTCGTCTCTGTTGCCTCTGTCGCCTGTCGCCTGTCGCCCCTGTCGCCTGTCACCTCTGTCCCCTGTCGTCTCTGTCCCCTGTCGATTCTGTATATTCCTGGTGTCATATACTGTATCACCACAGACCTGGGTAAGATTGAAAATATAAACTTTCAAATACTTTGATTGTTTTCTTGAGTCTGGGGCAAGACAGAGACTCTGACCCTTTTCCATTGGTTCCATTGTGGTCAGGGAACCTCGCACAGATTCATCATTTCAAAGGTTTAAAATACCATTTGATCCCAGGCCTGTTGTTCCCATATGTAGGAACAGTGTATGTTCTCTACTGGGTCTTACATTTGATATGAAGTTAGATACTCATTTTGGACTCATGGTTTTGTCAAAGCTAAAGCGTTACTGTCCAGTCATAAAGTAGCCCCTGAACAAACCAATCGTTCTGTCCCCTGTCCATTCAGTGTCTTGTACTGACCTTCCCTATTGCCTGTCGCCCCTGTCGCCTGTCGTCTCTGTCGCCTGTCACCCCTGTCGCCTGTCGTCTCTGTTGCCTCTGTCGCCTGTCGCCTGTCGCCCCTGTCGCCTGTCACCTCTGTCCCCTGTCGTCTCTGTCCCCTGTCGCCTCTGTCCCCTGTCGTCTCTGTCGCCTGTCGCCTGTCGCCTCTGTCGCCCCTGTCGCCTCTGTCGCCTTTCGCCTGTCCCCTGTCGTCTCTGTCCCCTGTCGTCTCTGTCCCCTGTCGTCTCTGTCCCCTGTCGTCTCTGTCGCCTGTCGCCTGTCGCCTCTGTCGCCTTTCGCCTGTCACCTGTCACCTGTCGTCTCTGTCTCCTCTGTCGCCTGTAGCCTGTCGCCTGTCGCCCCTGTCGCCTGTCGCCTCTGTCGCCTGTCGCCTCTGTCGCCTGTAGCCTGTCGCCTGTCGCCCCTGTCGCCTGTAGCCTATCGCCTGTCGCCTCTGTCGCCTGTAGCCTGTCGCCTGACATCTCTGTCGCCCCTGTCGCCTGTCGTCTCTGTCCCCTGTCGCCTGTCGCCCCTGTCGCCTGTCGTCTCTTTCGCCTCTGTCGCCTGTCGCCCCTGTCGCCTGTCGTCTCTGTCGCCTGTCGCCTGTCGCCCCTGTCGCCTGTCGCCTCTGTCGCCTGTCGCCCCTGTCGCCTGTCGTCTCTTTCACCTCTGTCGCCTGTCACCTGTCGCCTGTCGCCTGTCGTCTCTGTCGCCTCTGTCGCCTGTCGCCTGTCGTCTCTGTCGCCTGTCCTGTCGCCTGTCGCCTGTCCCTCCCTGTCCTGTCGCCTGTCGTCTCTGTCGCCTCTGTCGCCTGTCGCCTGTCGCCTGTCGCCTGTCGTCTCTGTCGCCTCTGTCGCCTGTCACCTGTCGTCTCTGTCGCCTGTCCCCTGTCGCCTGTCGCCTGTCGCCTGTCGTCTCTTTCGCCTGTCGCCCCTGTCGCCTGTCGTCTCTTTCGCCTCTGTCGCCTGTCACCTGTCGTCTCTGTCGCCTGTCCCCTGTCGCCTGTCGCCTGTCGCCTCTGTCGCCTGTCGCCCCTGTCGCCTGTAGTCTCTTTCGCCTCTGTCGCCTGTCATCTGTCGTCTCTGTCGCCTGTCCCCTGTCGCCTGTCGCCTGTCGCCTGTCGTCTCTGTCGCCTCTGTCGCCTGTCGTCCCTGTCGCCTGTCCCCTGTCGCCTGTCGTCTCTGTCGCCTGTCGCCTGTCCCTGTCGCCTGTCGTCTCTCTGTCGCCTGTCGCCTGTCGCCTGTCGCCCCTGTCGCCTGTCATCTCTGTCGCCTCTGTCGCCTGTCGCCTGTCGCCCCTGTCGCCTGTCATCTCTGTCGCCTTTGTCACCTGTCGCCTGTCGCCCCTGTCGCCTGCTTTGCCTGTTTGATGACTTACCGGAGGGCGAAGCAGGATTTAGCATCCCACTCCTTGAAAACGACAGCTCTAGCCTTTAGCTCAGTGCGGATGTTGCCTGTAATCCATGGCTTCTGGTTGGGATATGTACGTACAGTCACTGTGGGGATGTCGTCGTCGAGGCACTTATTAATGAAGCTGGTGACTGATGTGGTAAATTGCTTAATGTTATCGGATAAATCCTGAAAACATTCCAGTCTGTGCTTGTGAAACATTGAGCGCTTCCTGGTTTCATTTTTTCATGTAAGTAGGAATCAGGAGGCTCGATTTATGGTTAAACGCGCCAATGGGAGGGCGAGGGAAAGCCTTGTAGGCATTTATGCGTGTGGAGTGATAAACTTTGATTAATAAACTTTGATTTTTAAAGGTGTTTTTTTTTGCTCGTAGTTGCACAGTTGACATGCTGATAAAAATGAGATAAAACTAATTTCAGTTTCCCGACACTAAAATCAGCAGAAAATAGTTTTCTTATGGTCCAATACAGCTCGATGAGTGCGGTCTTAGTGCCCGCAACATTTTGTGGTGATAAATAAACAGCTATGAAAAATATAGACGAAAACTCTATTTGTAAATAGTATTGTCTGCAGTTTATCATGATGTATTCTAACTCAAGCAAGAAAACTCAAAACGTCCTTAACATTAGAGATTGCGCACCAGCTGTTGTTAACAAAGAGACACACCCTTCCTCCCTTAATCTTACTCGAGGCTGCAGACCATTATTGACAATGCATGGAAAAGCCAGCGATAAGTATCGTCTGCCTCTGCGCCATCGCTTCCTCTTCTTAGTCCGGGAGATTAGGACATGGTTCTAGAGTAAGCAGAACATCTAGAGTAGAAATTGTCATTCAAATCGAGGTTAGTGATTGCTGTTATGCTCTCCAGAAGCTGTTTTCGTTCATAGGATATTATGGATGAGACATTATCTACCAAAAAAGCTCAGATCAGCTTAAAAAAACACACAAAATAGCAGTTGGTCAGGATCCCATAAAACGGCTGCTATCCTTCCATTGCAGCTCCCTCTCAACCAGTAACAAATATCAAATATCAAATCTAAGCAGGGCTTGGTTAAAATCCTGTATGGGAGACCAAAGTTCAACTGTAGATGTAGATAGATCAACTGTCCAGTAGAAGGTGCTGTCCAGCCTACTATTTTTTCATCTGATAGTGGACATAACGCTGAAGATCAGACGTTGTTTCAAAGGTACAAATTCAACATATTTTATACAAAAATGAGTTGAAAATTCATTAGAATGATGACATAAACCTGTGGTTGAAATTCCACCCTCAAAATAACAGTCCAAATACATTAGTATTTTCCATGTAGATTCCACGTCACAATACGTTGACAAATTATATTGAAATAATGTTCATTGGGGTCTCCCGAGTGGCGCAGCAATCTACGGCACTGCATAGCAGTTCTAGAGGAGTCACTACAGACAAGGGTTGAATCCCAGTCTGTATCACAACCGGCCGTGATTGGGAGTTCTATAAGGCGAAACACAATTGGCGCAGCATCATCCGGGTAAGGGCAGGGTTTGGCCAGGGGGAGCTTTATTTGGCTCATGATGCACTAGCGACTCCTTGTGGCGAGCCGGGCGCCTGCAGGCTGACCCCAGTTGTCAGTTGAACAGTATTTCCTCCGACATGTTGGTGCGGCTGGCTTCCGGGTTAAGTGGACGTTTGCTAAGAAGCGAGGTTTGGCAGGTCATGTTTCATAGGACACATGACGCGACCTTCGCCTCCCAAGCCCGTCGGTGAGTTGCAGCGATGAGACAAGATCGGAATCGGGGTGAAAAAGGAGGTTAAATTCCAAAAAATTTAAATGAAATAATAACAAATAAATAACATTGATTCAACCAGTTTGTGCCAAGTGGGAAGAAAGGGATGAAATATTCAAACTAGGCCCTTGTGTCAAGGAAGAGACCAAGGCACAGCGTGATAAGCGTACATTCTATTTTATTAAACGAATGCAACACTGACAAAAACTATACAAAATAACAAAACAAACCATGAAGCAATATGACTAGTTCAAACAGGCAACTAAACATAGAATAATAACCCATAAAACCAAAATGGAAAATGGCAACCTAAATAGGATCCCCAATCAGAGACAACGATAAACAGCTGCCTCTGATTGGGAACCAATTCAGGCCACCATAGACCTACATACAGTGGGGCAAAAAAGTATTTAGTCAGCCACCAATTGTGCAAGTTCCCCCACTTAAAAAGATGAGAGAGGCCTGTATTTTAATCATAGGTACTCTTCAACTATGACAGACAAAATTTGAAAAAAAATCCAGAAAATCACAACCCTGCAATGACCAGCCCACAAGCACTCCGTCTTATTAGATGAGAGTACCAATGCGGGGCCTCCCGGGTGGCGCAGTGGTTAAGGGCACTGTACTGCAGTGCCAGCTGTGCCACCAGAGACTCTGGGTTCACGCTCTGTCAGGCTCTGTCGTAACCGGCCGCGACCGGGAGGTCTGTGGTGCGACGCACAATTGGCCTAGCGTCGTCCGGGCTAGGGAGGGGTTGGTAGGGATATCCTTGTCTCATCGCGCACCAGCGACTCCTGTGGCGGGCCGAGCGCAGTGCGCGCTAACCAAGGTTGCCAGGTGCACAGTGTTTCCTCCGACACATTGGTGCGGCTGGCTTCCTGGTTGGATGCGCGCTGTGTTAAGAAGCAGTGTGGCTTGGTTGGGTTGTGTATCGGAGGATGCATGACCTTCAACCTTCGTCTCTCCCAAGCCCGTATGGGAGTTGTAGCGATGAGACAAGATAGTAACTACTAATCAATTGGATACCATGAAATTGGGGAGAAAAAGGGGTAAAATTCACACAAAAAAAGAGAGTAACATAAAACCTACAAGGTTTTAGCCTTCAAGCTTAAACCTTCAAGCTTAAAGTTTAGTCCTGGCAGTTAGTTTCTTACCCTAAAGTTACATTTTGAGACACTCCTGAATGTTCAGAAGCCTGTTATGAAATTGGACATATTCCCATGTCAATGGTGGATGGAAGGGCGCATGCAAGCCTTGTGGCGCCATAGAGATGTTGTCTTCCTTCCCTCCATTTTGCCCGTTTTTTGGGGGGTTGGCATTTTGGGACAGAGGTGGAAAAACTGTGTAGAAGTCGTTTTTGTTTCTCCACGGCCTCGGTTTTTGGAATGCTGTTTTCAATAAATCAAGAGTATTTATTCATTTAGTGTTCTGAAATAGTTGAGACTTTTGGACAAATGACCCTGAAGATTTAATTTAACGTAAACACAATCTGGCAGTAAATGTTGACTTTTATATATATATATGTGAATAATTAGTAACACATGATGCTTCATCTATCACATCTGTTTTAGCATCAGAAACCCCTTTAAGTTGATCTGACTGAAAAGGAGACAGTTTGCTTCTAGCTACTTTTTTTCAATTTGTGCCGTAGATCTCGTGGAGGATCTTTAAAAACTAGTTCTGACAACATTAAAACACATCACACAACCACTACAATCTCTTAAAACTCTAAGGGTTGATATCCTGTACCAGGAATCACTTCCAAGGAAATTCTCCATTGAACCTGCTTTTTAGTCCACCATTAGGCTTACTCTGGGTCCGGGAAACCTACCTCTATCTCTAATACTTAGTAAGAGAAGTTAACCAATACGCTGCAGTTTTTTTATACAAACCTTGTGGCCTTATTGCTCCTTAAAATGAACAACTCAGTCTTGTATATTATCGAGTGAAAACCATCTAGTATTCTTGTATATTATCGAGTGAAAACCATCTAGTATTCTTGTATATTATCGAGTGAAAACCATCTAGTATTCTTGTATATTATCGAGTGAAAACCATCTAGTATTCTTGTATATTATCGAGTGAAAACCATCTAGTATTCTTGTATATTATCGAGTGAAAACCATCTAGTATTCTTGTATATTATCGAGTGAAAACCATCTAGTATTCTTGTATATTATCCATCTAGTATTCTTGTGAAAAACCATCTAGTATTCTTGTATATTATCGTGAAAACCATCTAGTATTCTTGTATAAACCATCTAGTATTCTTGTATATTATCGAGTGAAAACCATCTAGTATTCTTGTATATTATCGAGTGAAAACCATCTAGTATTCTTGTATATTATTGAGTAAAAACCATCTAGTATTCTTGTATATTATCGTATTCTTGTGAAAAACCATCTAGTATTCTTGTATATTATCGAGTGAAAACCATCTAGTATTCTTGTATATTATCGTATTCTTGTGAAAACCATCTAGTATTCTTGTATATTATCGAGTGAAAACCATCTAGTATTCTTGTATAAAGTGAAAACCATTAGTATTCTTGTATATTATCGAGAAAACCATCTAGTATTCTTGTATATTATCCCATCTAGTATTCTTGTATATTATCGATTGAAAACCATCTAGTATTCTTGTATATTATCGAGTGAAAATCACCATCTTAATTATAGAAATTATTTTCCCCCATAACGTGTAATGAGCTTCAAATCACTTCCCTGAAAAACACTTGATGAAATGAAGTGAAATGATTTCTTTTCGAAATATCGCAGCAGCGTCTCAATGGCTAGATCACAATGCCCTCTTCCTGGTGGTAAGAAATTGGTAATGGCTGCTTACAGCACGGAACAATATTGCTTCATTTATTTTCGTCAGACACTGTTTTAGAGCACCAATTTATTTATATTGCGTTCCCTGCTTTAACCTTGGTGGGAGAGAATTGCAGGGTGTTGTGCCTTGATTCAATTTTCAGACATTAGTCCACCTACCTCTCTCTCTCTCTCTCTCTCTCTCTCTCTCTCTCTCTCTCTCTCTCTCTATCTATATATATATATCTATCTCTCTCTCTCTCTCTCTCTCTCTCTCTCTCTCTCTCTCTCTCTATATATATATATATATATATATATCTATCTCTCTCTCTCTCTCTCTCTCTCTCTCTCTCTCTCTCTCTCTCTCTCTCTCTATCTCTCTCTCTCTCTCTCTCTCTCTCTCTCTCTCTCTCTCTCTCTCTCTCTCTCTCTCTCTCTCTCTCTCTCTCTCTATATATATATATATATATATATATCTCTCTCTCTCTCTCTCTCTCTCTCTCTCTCTCTCTCTCTCTCTCTCTCTCTCTCTCTCTCTCTCTCTCTCTCTCTCTCTCTCTCTCTATATATATATATATATATATCTCTCTCTCTCTCTCTCTCTCTCTCTCTCTCTCTCTCTCTCTCTCTCTCTCTCTCTCTCTCTCTCTCTCTCTCTCTCTCTCTCTCTCTCTCTCTCTCTCTCTCTCTCTCTCTCTCTCTCTCTCTCTCTCTCTCTCTCTCTCTCTCTCTCTGTCTCTCTCTCTCTCTCTCTCTCTCTCTCTCTCTCTGCGGCAGCACTCTTGTGGTGTTTTAAACGGACGCATACAACGTCATTGCTGCTGCAAGGCCTTTCCTTAGCGGATGGCTGGGGAAAAGAAACAACTGTTCAATTCAGACCAACCTGATCTCAATGGTCCTACTTAACATTTACGTCATAACGTAAACACAGCGTTACACTATGGGAGACGTCAACACAGCGTTACACTATGGGAGACGTCATAACGTCAACACAGCGTTACACTATGGGAGACGTCAACACAGTGTTACACTATGGGAGACGTCAAAACAGCGTTACACTATGGGAGACGTCATAACGTCAACACAGCGTTACACTATGGGAGACGTCATAACGTCAACACAGTGTTACACTATGGGAGACGTCATAACGTCAACACAGCGTTACACTATGGGAGACGTCATAACGTCAACACAGCGTTACACTATGGGAGACATCATAACGTCAACACAACGTTACACTATGGGAGACATCATAACGTCAACACAGCGTTACACTATGGGAGACGTCATAACGTCAACACAGCGTTACACTATGGGAGACATCATAACGTCAACACAGCGTTACACTATGGGAGACGTCATAACGTCAACACAGCGTTACACTATGGGAGACGTCATAACGTCAACACAGCGTTACACTATGGGAGACGTCAACACAGCGTTACACTATGGGAGACGCCATAACGTCAACACAGCGTTACACTATGGGAGACGTCATAACGTCAACACAGCGTTACACTATGGGAGACATCATAACGTCAACACAGCGTTACACTATGGGAGACGTCAACACAGCGTTACACTATGGGAGACATCATAACGTCAACACAACGTTACACTATGGGAGACGTCATAACGTCAACACAGCGTTACACTATGGGAGACGCCATAACGTCAACACAGCGTTACACTATGGGAGACGCGTCAACACAGCGTTACACTATGGGAGACGTCAACACAGCGTTACACTATGGGAGACGCCATAACGTCAACACAGCGTTACACTATGGGAGACGTCATAACGTCAACACAGTGTTACACTATGGGAGACGTCAACACAGCGTTACACTATGGGAGACGTCATAACGTCAACACAGCGTTACACTATGGGAGACGCCATAACGTCAACACAGCGTTACACTATGGGAGACGTCATAACGTCAACACAGCGTTACACTATGGGAGACATCATAACGTCAACACAGCGTTACACTATGGGAGACATCATAACGTCAACACAGCGTTACACTATGGGAGACATCATAACGTCAACACAGCGTTACACTATGGGAGACGTCAACACAGCGTTACACTATGGGAGACGTCATAACGTCAACACAGCGTTACACTATGGGAGACATCAACACAGCGTTACACTATGGGAGACATCATAACGTCAACACAGCGTTACACTATGGGAGACGTCATAACGTCAACACAGCGTTACACTATGGGAGACGTCAACACAGCGTTACACTATGGGAGACGTCATAACGTCAACACAGCGTTACACTATGGGAGACGTCATAACGTCAACACAGCGTTACACTATGGGAGACGTCAACACAGCGTTACACTATGGGAGACGTCATAACGTCAACACAGCGTTACACTTTGGGAGACGCGTCAACACAGAGTTAAACTATGGGAGACGTCATAACGTCAACACAGCGTTACACTATGGGAGACGTCATAACGTCAACACAGCGTTACACTATGGGAGACGTCATAACGTCAACACAGCGTTACACTATGGGAGAAGTCATAACGTCAACACAGCGTTACACTTTGGGAGACGTCAACACAGCGTTACACTATGGGAGACATCATAACGTCAACACAGCGTTACACTATGGGAGACATCAACACAGCGTTACACTATGGGAGACGTCATAACGTCAACACAGCGTTACACTATGGGAGACGTCAACACAGCGTTACACTATGGGAGGCGTCAACACAGCGTTACACTATGGGAGACATCATAACGTCAACACAGCGTTACACTATGGGAGACGTCATAACGTCAACACAGCGTTACACTATGGGAGACATCATAACGTCAACACAGCGTTACACTATGGGAGACGTCAACACAGTGTTACACTATGGGAGACGCCATAACGTCAACACAGCGTTACACTTTGGGAGACGTCAACACAGCGTTACACTATGGGAGACGTCATAACGTCAACACAGAGTTAAACTATGGGAGACGTCATAACGTCAACACAGCGTTACACTATGGGAGACGTCATAACGTCAACACAGCGTTACACTATGGGAGACGTCATAACGTCAACACAGCGTTACACTATGGGAGACATCATAACGTCAACACAGCGTTACACTATGGGAGACGTCATAACGTCAACACAGCGTTACACTATGGGAGACGTCAACACAGCGTTACACTATGGGAGACGTCATAACGTCAACACAGCGTTACACTATGGGAGACGTCATAACGTCAACACAGCGTTACACTATGGGAGACATCATAACGTCAACACAGCGTTACACTATGGGAGACGTCATAACGTCAACACAGCGTTACACTATGGGAGACGTCAACACAGCGTTACACTATGGGAGACGTCATAACGTCAACACAGCGTTACACTATGGGAGACGTCATAACGTCAACACAGCGTTACACTATGGGAGACGTCATAACGTCAACACAGCGTTACACTATGGGAGACGTCAACACAGCGTTACACTATGGGAGACGTCATAACGTCAACACAGCGTTACACTATGGGAGACATCATAACGTCAACACAGCGTTACACTATGGGAGACGTCATAACGTCAACACAGCGTTACACTATGGGAGACATCATAACGTCAACACAGCGTTACACTATGGGAGACATCATAACGTCAACACAGCGTTACACTATGGGAGACATCATAACGTCAACACAGCGTTACACTATGGGAGACATCATAACGTCAACACAGCGTTACACTATGGGAGACATCATAACGTCAACACAGCGTTACACTATGGGAGACGTCATAACGTCAACACAGCGTTACACTATGGGAGACGTCATAACGTCAACACAGCGTTACACTATGGGAGACGTCAAAACAGCGTTACACTATGGGAGACGCCATAACGTCAACACAGCGTTACACTATGGGAGACGTCATAACGTCAACACAGCGTTACACTATGGGAGACATCATAACGTCAACACAGCGTTACACTATGGGAGACGTCAACACAGCGTTACACTATGGGAGACGTCATAACGTCAACACAGCGTTACACTATGGGAGACGTCATAACGTCAACACAGCGTTACACTATGGGAGACGTCATAACGTCAACACAGCGTTACACTATGGGAGACGTCAACACAGCGTTACACTATGGGAGACGTCAACACAGCGTTACACTATGGGAGACGCCATAACGTCAACACAGCGTTACACTATGGGAGACGTCAACACAGCGTTACACTATGGGAGACGTCAACACAGCGTTACACTATGGGAGACGTCATAACGTCAACACAGCGTTACACTATGGGAGACGCCATAACGTCAACACAGTGTTACACTATGGGAGACGTCATAACGTCAACACAGCGTTACACTATGGGAGACATCATAACGTCAACACAGCGTTACACTATGGGAGACATCATAACGTCAACACAGCGTTACACTATGGGAGACATCATAACGTCAACACAGCGTTACACTATGGGAGACGTCAACACAGCGTTACACTATGGGAGACGTCATAACGTCAACACAGCGTTACACTATGGGAGACATCAACACAGCGTTACACTATGGGAGACATCATAACGTCAACACAGCGTTACACTATGGCAGACGTCAACACAGCGTTACACTATGGGAGACGTCAACACAGCGTTACACTATGGGAGACGTCATAACGTCAACACAGCGTTACACTATGGGAGACGTCATAACGTCAACACAGCGTTACACTATGGGAGACGTCAACACAGCGTTACACTATGGGAGACGTCATAACGTCAACACAGCGTTACACTTTGGGAGACGTCAACACAGAGTTAAACTATGGGAGACGTCATAACGTCAACACAGCGTTACACTATGGGAGACGTCATAACGTCAACACAGCGTTACACTATGGGAGACGTCATAACGTCAACACAGCGTTACACTATGGGAGACGTCAACACAGCGTTACACTATGGGAGACGTCAACACAGCGTTACACTATGGGAGACGTCATAACGTCAACACAGCGTTACACTATGGGAGACATCAACACAGCGTTACACTATGGGAGACGTCATAACGTCAACACAGCGTTACACTATGGGAGACGTCAACACAGCGTTACACTATGGGAGACGTCAACACAGCGTTACACTATGGGAGACGTCATAACGTCAACACAGCGTTACACTATGGGAGACGTCATAACGTCAACACAGCGTTACACTATGGGAGACATCATAACGTCAACACAGCGTTACACTATGGGAGACGTCAACACAGCGTTACACTATGGGAGACGTCATAACGTCAACACAGCGTTACACTATGGGAGACGTCAACACAGCGTTACACTATGGGAGACGTCATAACGTCAACACAGCGTTACACTATGGGAGACATCATAACGTCAACACAGCGTTACACTATGGGAGACATCATAACGTCAACACAGCGTTACACTATGGGAGACGTCATAACGTCAACACAGCGTTACACTATGGGAGACATCATAACGTCAACACAGCGTTACACTATGGGAGACGTCAACACAGCGTTACACTATGGGAGACGTCAACACAGCGTTACACTATGGGAGACATCATAACGTCAACACAGCGTTACACTATGGGAGACGTCATAACGTCAACACAGCGTTACACTATGGGAGACGTCAACACAGCGTTACACTATGGGAGACGCCATAACGTCAACACAGCGTTACACTATGGGAGACGTCATAACGTCAACACAGCGTTACACTATGGGAGACGTCATAACGTCAACACAGCGTTACACTATGGGAGACGTCAACACAGCGTTACACTATGGGAGACGCCATAACGTCAACACAGTGTTACACTATGGGAGACGTCATAACGTCAACACAGCGTTACACTATGGGAGACGTCATAACGTCAACACAGCGTTACACTATGGGAGACATCATAACGTCAACACAGCGTTACACTATGGGAGACATCATAACGTCAACACAGCGTTACACTACGTCAACACAGCGTTACACTATGGGAGACGCCATAACGTCAACACAGCGTTACACTATGGGAGACGTCAACACAGCGTTACACTATGGGAGACGTCAACACAGCGTTACACTATGGGAGACGTCAACACAGCGTTACACTATGGGAGACGTCATAACGTCAACACAGCGTTACACTATGGGAGACGTCATAACGTCAACACAGCGTTACACTATGGGAGACGTCATAACGTCAACACAGCGTTACACTATGGGAGACGTCAACACAGCGTTACACTATGGGAGACGCCATAACGTCAACACAGCGTTACACTATGGGAGACGTCATAACGTCAACACAGCGTTACACTATGGGAGACGCCATAACGTCAACACAGCGTTACACTATGGGAGACGCCATAACGTCAACACAGCGTTACACTATGGGAGACGTCATAACGTCAACACAGCGTTACACTATGGGAGACGTCATAACGTCAACACAGCGTTACACTATGGGAGACATCATAACGTCAACACAGCGTTACACTATGGGAGACGTCAACACAGCGTTACACTATGGGAGACGTCATAACGTCAACACAGCGTTACACTATGGGAGACATCAACACAGCGTTACACTATGGGAGACGTCATAACGTCAACACAGCGTTACACTATGGGAGACGTCAACACAGCGTTACACTATGGGAGACGTCAACACAGCGTTACACTATGGGAGACGTCAACACAGTGTTACACTATGGGAGACATCATAACGTCAACACAGCGTTACACTATGGGAGACGTCAACACAGAGTTAAACTATGGGAGACGTCATAACGTCAACACAGCGTTACACTATGGGAGACGTCATAACGTCAACACAGCGTTACACTATGGGAGAAGTCATAACGTCAACACAGCGTTACACTTTGGGAGACGTCAACACAGCGTTACACTATGGGAGACATCATAACGTCAACACAGCGTTACACTATGGGAGACATCATAACGTCAACACAGCGTTACACTTTGGGAGACGTCAGCACAGCGTTACACTATGGGAGACATCATAACGTCAACACAGCGTTACACTATGGGAGACGTCATAACGTCAACACAGCGTTACACTATGGGAGACATCATAACGTCAACACAGCGTTACACTATGGGAGACGTCAACACAGCGTTACACTATGGGAGACATCATAACGTCAACACAGCGTTACACTATGGGAGACGCCATAACGTCAACACAGCGTTACACTATGGGAGACGTCAACACAGCGTTACACTATGGGAGACATCAACACAGCGTTACACTATGGGAGACGTCATAACGTCAACACAGCGTTACACTATGGGAGACGTCATAACGTCAACACAGCGTTACACTATGGGAGACATCATAACGTCAACACAGCGTTACACTATGGGAGACGTCAACACAGTGTTACACTATGGGAGACATCATAACGTCAACACAGCGTTACACTATGGGAGACGTCATAACGTCAACACAGCGTTACACTATGGGAGACGTCAACACAGCGTTACACTATGGGAGACGTCAACACAGCGTTACACTATGGGAGACGTCAACACAGCGTTACACTATGGGAGACGTCATAACGTCAACACAGCGTTACACTATGGGAGACGTCATAACGTCAACACAGCGTTACACTATGGGAGACGTCAACACAGCGTTACACTATGGGAGACGTCATAACGTCAACACAGCGTTACACTATGGGAGACGTCATAACGTCAACACAGCGTTACACTATGGGAGACGTCATAACGTCAACACAGCGTTACACTATGGGAGACGTCATAACGTCAACACAGCGTTACACTATGGGAGACGTCATAACGTCAACACAGCGTTACACTATGGGAGACATCATAACGTCAACACAGCGTTACACTATGGGAGACGTCATAACGTCAACACAGCGTTACACTATGGGAGACGTCATAACGTCAACACAGCGTTACACTATGGGAGACGTCATAACGTCAACACAGCGTTACACTATGGGAGACGTCATAACGTCAACACAGCGTTACACTATGGGAGACGTCATAACGTCAACACAGCGTTACACTATCGGAGACGTCAACACAGCGTTACACTATGGGAGACGCCATAACGTCAACACAGCGTTACACTATGGGAGACATCATAACGTCAACACAGCGTTACACTATGGGAGACGTCAACACAGAGTTAAACTATGGGAGACGTAAACACAGCGTTACACTATGGGAGACGCCATAACGTCAACACAGCGTTACACTATGGGAGACGTCATAACATCAACACAGCGTTACACTATGGGAGACATCAACACAGCGTTACACTATGGGAGACGTCATAACGTCAACACAGCGTTACACTATGGGAGACGTCAACACAGCGTTACACTATGGGAGACATCATAACGTCAACACAGTGTTACACTATGGGAGACGTCAACACAGCGTTACACTATGGGAGACATCAACACAGCGTTACACTATGGGAGACGTCAACACAGCGTTACACTATGGGAGACGTCATAACGTCAACACAGCGTTACACTATGGGAGACGTCATAACGTCAACACAGCGTTACACTATGGGAGACGTCAACACAGCGTTACACTATGGGAGACGTCATAACGTCAACACAGCGTTACACTATGGGAGACATCATAACGTCAACACAGCGTTACACTATGGGAGACATCAACACAGTGTTACACTATGGGAGACATCATAACGTCAACACAGCGTTACACTATGGGAGACGCCATAACGTCAACACAGCGTTACACTATGGGAGACGTCATAACATCAACACAGCGTTACACTATGGGAGACGTCATAACGTCAACACAGCGTTACACTATGGGAGACGTCAACACAGCGTTACACTATGGGAGACATCATAACGTCAACACAGCGTTACACTATGGGAGACATCAATACAGCGTTACACTATGGGAGACGTCATAACGTCAACACAGCGTTACACTATGGGAGACATCATAACGTCAACACAGCGTTACACTATGGGAGACGTCATAACGTCAACACAGCGTTACACTATGGGAGACGTCATAACGTCAACACAGCGTTACACTATGGGAGACGTCAACACAGTGTTACACTATGGGAGACGTCATAACGTCAACACAGCGTTACACTATGGGAGACGTCAACACAGCGTTACACTATGGGAGACGCCAACACAGCGTTACACTATGGGAGACGTCATAACGTCAACACAGCGTTACACTATGGGAGACGTCAACACAGCGTTACACTATGGGAGACGTCAACACAGCGTTACACTATGGGAGACATCAACACAGCGTTACACTATGGGAGACGTCATAACGTCAACACAGCGTTACACTATGGGAGACGAGCGTTACACTATGGGAGACGTCAACACAGCGTTACACTATGGGAGACGTCAACACAGCGTTACACTATGGGAGACGTCATAACGTCAACACAGCGTTACACTATGGGAGACGTCAACACAGCGTTACACTATGGGAGACGTCAACACAGCGTTACACTATGGGAGACGTCAACACAGCGTTACACTATGGGAGACGTCATAACGTCAACACAGCGTTACACTATGGGAGACGTCAACACAGCGTTACACTATGGGAGACGTCATAACGTCAACACAGCGTTACACTATGGGAGACGTCATAACGTCAACACAGCGTTACACTATGGGAGACGTCATAACGTCAACACAGCGTTACACTATGGGAGACGTCATAACGTCAACACAGCGTTACACTATGGGAGACGCCATAACGTCAACACAGCGTTACACTATGGGAGACATCATAACGTCAACACAGCGTTACACTATGGGAGACGTCATAACGTCAACACAGCGTTACACTATGGGAGACGTCATAACGTCAACACAGCGTTACACTATGGGAGACGTCATAACGTCAACACAGCGTTACACTATGGGAGACGTCATAACGTCAACACAGCGTTACACTATGGGAGACGTCATAACGTCAACACAGCGTTACACTATGGGAGACGTCAACACAGCGTTACACTATGGGAGACGTCATAACGTCAACACAGCGTTACACTATGGGAGACATCATAACGTCAACACAGCGTTACACTATGGGAGACGTCAACACAGCGTTACACTATGGGAGACGTCAACACAGCGTTACACTATGGGAGACGCCATAACGTCAACACAGCGTTACACTATGGGAGACGTCATAACATCAACACAGCGTTACACTATGGGAGACGCCATAACGTCAACACAGCGTTACACTATGGGAGACGCCATAACGTCAACACAGCGTTACACTATGGGAGACGTCAACACAGCGTTACACTATGGGAGACATCATAACGTCAACACAGTGTTACACTATGGGAGACGTCAACACAGCGTTACACTATGGGAGACATCATAACGTCAACACAGTGTTACACTATGGGAGACGTCAACACAGCGTTACACTATGGGAGACGTCATAACGTCAACACAGCGTTACACTATGGGAGAAGTCATAACGTCAACACAGCGTTACACTTTGGGAGACGTCATAACGTCAACACAGGGTTACACTATGGGAGACATCATAACGTCAACACAGCGTTACACTATGGGAGACATCATAACGTCAACACAGCGTTACACTATGGGAGACGTCAACACAGTGTTACACTATGGGAGACATCATAACGTCAACACAGCGTTACACTATGGGAGACGTCAACACAGTGTTACACTATGGGAGACGTCATAACGTCAACACAGCGTTACACTATGGGAGACGTCATAACGTCAACACAGTGTTACACTATGGGAGACGTCATAACGTCAACACAGCGTTACACTATGGGAGACGTCAACACAGCGTTACACTATGGGAGACGTCAACACAGCGTTACACTATGGGAGACGTCAACACAGCGTTACACTATGGGAGACATCAACACAGCGTTACACTATGGGAGACGTCATAACGTCAACACAGCGTTACACTATGGGAGACGTCAACACAGCGTTACACTATGGGAGACGTCAACACAGCGTTACACTATGGGAGACGTCATAACGTCAACACAGCGTTACACGATGGGAGACGTCATAACGTCAACACAGCGTTACACTATGGGAGACATCATAACGTCAACACAGCGTTACACTATGGGAGAGACGTCAACACAGTGTTACACTATGGGAGACGCCATAACGTCAACACAGCGTTACACTATGGGAGACGTCAACACAGCGTTACACTATGGGAGACGTCATAACGTCAACACAGAGTTAAACTATGGGAGACATCATAACGTCAACACAGCGTTACACTATGGGAGACATCATAACGTCAACACAGCGTTACACTATGGGAGACGTCATAACGTCAACACAGCGTTACACTATGGGAGACATCATAACGTCAACACAGCGTTACACTATGGGAGACGCCATAACGTCAACACAGCGTTACACTATGGGAGGCGTCAACACAGCGTTACACTATGGGAGACATCATAACGTCAACACAGCATTACACTATGGGAGACGTCATAACGTCAACACAGCGTTACACTATGGGAGACGTCAACACAGCGTTACACTATGGGAGACGCCATAACGTCAACACAGCGTTACACTATGGGAGACGTCATAACATCAACACAGCGTTACACTATGGGAGACGATAACGTCAACACAGCGTTACACTATGGGAGACGTCAACACAGCGTTACACTATGGGAGACGTCATAACGTCAACACAGCGTTACACTATGGGAGACATCATAACGTCAACACAGCGTTACACTATGGGAGACGTCATAACGTCAACACAGCGTTACACTATGGGAGACATCATAACGTCAACACAGCGTTACACTATGGGAGACATCATAACGTCAACACAGCGTTACACTATGGGAGACGTCAACACAGCGTTACACTATGGGAGACGTCATAACGTCAACACAGCGTTACACTATGGGAGACATCAACACAGCGTTACACTATGGGAGACGTCATAACGTCAACACAGCGTTACACTATGGGAGACGTCAACACAGCGTTACACTATGGGAGACGTCATAACGTCAACACAGCGTTACACTATGGGAGACGCCATAACGTCAACACAGCGTTACACTATGGGAGACATCATAACTTCAACACAGCGTTACACTATGGGAGACGCGTCAACACAGCGTTACACTATGGGAGACGCCATAACGTCAACACAGCGTTACACTATGGGAGACGCATAACGTCAACACAGCGTTACACTATGGGAGACGCCATAACGTCAACACAGCGTTACACTATGGGAGACGCCATAACGTCAACACAGCGTTACACTATGGGAGACATCATAACGTCAACACAGCGTTACACTATGGGAGACATCATAACGTCAACACAGCGTTACACTATGGGAGACATCATAACGTCAACACAGCGTTACACTATGGGAGACGTCAACACAGCGTTACACTATGGGAGACGTCATAACGTCAACACAGCGTTACACTATGGGAGACATCAACACAGCGTTACACTATGGGAGACGTCATAACGTCAACACAGCGTTACACTATGGGAGACGACACAGCATTACACTATGGGAGACGTCATAACGTCAACACAGCGTTACACTATGGGAGACATCAACACAGTGTTACACTATGGGAGACATCATAACGTCAACACAGCGTTACACTATGGGAGACGTCAACACAGCGTTAAACTATGGGAGACGTCATAACGTCAACACAGTGTTACACTATGGGAGACGTCATAACGTCAACACAGCGTTACACTATGGGAGACGTCATAACGTCAACACAGCGTTACACTATGGGAGACGTCAACACAGCGTTACACTATGGGAGACGTCAACACAGCGTTACACTATGGGAGACATCAACACAGCGGTACACTATGGGAGACGTCAACACAGTGTTACACTATGGGAGACATCATAACGTCAACACAGCGTTACACTATGGGAGACGTCATAACGTCAACACAGTGTTACACTATGGGAGACATCATAACGTCAACACAGCGTTACACTATGGGAGACGTCAACACAGTGTTACACTATGGGAGACGTCATAACGTCAACACAGCGTTACACTATGGGAGACGTCATAACGTCAACACAGTGTTACACTATGGGAGACATCAACACAGCGTTACACTATGGGAGACATCAACACAGCGTTACACTATGGGAGACGCATAACGTCAACACAGCGTTACACTATGGGAGACGTCATAACGTCAACACAGCGTTACACTATGGGAGACATCATAACGTCAACACAGCGTTACACTATGGGAGACGTCAACACAGTGTTACACTATGGGAGACATCATAACGTCAACACAGCGTTACACTATGGGAGACGCCATAACGTCAACACAGCGTTACACTATGGGAGACGTCAACACAGCGTTACACTATGGGAGACGTCAACACAGCGTTACACTATGGGAGACGTCAACACAGCGTTACACTATGGGAGACGCCATAACGTCAACACAGCGTTACACTATGGGAGACGTCATAACGTCAACACAGCGTTACACTATGGGAGACGTCAACACAGCGTTACACTATGGGAGACGCCATAACGTCAACACAGCGTTACACTATGGGAGACGTCATAACGTCAACACAGCGTTACACTATGGGAGACATAACGTCAACACAGCGTTACACTATGGGAGACGCCATAACGTCAACACAGCGTTACACTATGGGAGACGTCATAACGTCAACACAGCGTTACACTATGGGAGACATCATAACGTCAACACAGCGTTACACTATGGGAGACGCGTCAACACAGCGTTACACTATGGGAGACGCCATAACGTCAACACAGCGTTACACTATGGGAGACGCCATAACGTCAACACAGCGTTACACTATGGGAGACGCCATAACGTCAACACAGCGTTACACTATGGGAGACGCCATAACGTCAACACAGCGTTACACTATCGGAGACGTCAACACAGCGTTACACTATGGGAGACGCCATAACGTCAACACAGCGTTACACTATGGGAGACATCATAACGTCAACACAGCGTTACACTATGGGAGACGTCAACACAGAGTTAAACTATGGGAGACGTCAACACAGCGTTACACTATGGGAGACGCCATAACGTCAACACAGCGTTACACTATGGGAGACGTCATAACATCAACACAGCGTTACACTATGGGAGACGCCATAACGTCAACACAGCGTTACACTATGGGAGACGCCATAACGTCAACACAGCGTTACACTATGGGAGACGCCAACACAGCGTTACACTATGGGAGACATCATAACGTCAACACAGTGTTACACTATGGGAGACGTCAACACAGCGTTACACTATGGGAGACATCATAACGTCAACACAGTGTTACACTATGGGAGACGCCATAACGTCAACACAGCGTTACACTATGGGAGACGCCATAACGTCAACACAGCGTTACACTATGGGAGATAACGTCAACACAGCGTTACACTTTGGGAGACGCCAACACAGCGTTACACTATGGGAGACGTCATAACGTCAACACAGCGTTACACTATGGGAGACATCATAACGTCAACACAGCGTTACACTATGGGAGACGTCAACACAGTGTTACACTATGGGAGACATCATAACGTCAACACAGCGTTACACTATGGGAGACGCCATAACGTCAACACAGCGTTACACTATGGGAGACGTCATAACGTCAACACAGCGTTACACTATGGGAGACGTCATAACGTCAACACAGCGTTACACTATGGGAGACGCTCAACACAGCGTTACACTGGGAGACATCATAACGTCAACACAGCGTTACACTACATCAATACAGCGTTACACTATGGGAGACGCCATAACGTCAACACAGCGTTACACTATGGGAGACGTCATAACATCAACACAGCGTTACACTATGGGAGACGTCATAACGTCAACACAGCGTTACACTATGGGAGACGTCATAACGTCAACACAGCGTTACACTATGGGAGACGTCAACACAGCGTTACACTATGGGAGACGTCATAACGTCAACACAGCGTTACACTATGGGAGACGTCAACACAGCGTTACACTATGGGAGACGTCATAACGTCAACACAGCGTTACACTATGGGAGACATCATAACGTCAACACAGCGTTACACTATGGGAGACGTCAACACAGCGTTACACTATGGGAGACGTCAACACAGCGTTACACTATGGGAGACATCAACACAGCGTTACACTATGGGAGACGTCATAACGTCAACACAGCGTTACACTATGGGAGACGTCAACACAGCGTTACACTATGGGAGACGTCAACACAGCGTTACACTATGGGAGACATCAACACAGCGTTACACTATGGGAGACGTCATAACGTCAACACAGCGTTACACTATGGGAGACGTCAACACAGCGTTACACTATGGGAGACGCCAACACAGCGTTACACTATGGGAGACGTCATAACGTCAACACAGCGTTACACTATGGGAGACGTCAACACAGCGTTACACTATGGGAGACGCAACACAGCGTTACACTATGGGAGACGCCAACACAGCGTTACACTATGGGAGACGTCAACACAGCGTTACACTATGGGAGACGTATAACGTCAACACAGCGTTACACTATGGGAGACGTCATAACGTCAACACAGCGTTACACTATGGGAGACGCCATAACGTCAACACAGCGTTACACTATGGGAGACATCATAACGTCAACACAGCGTTACACTATGGGAGACGTCATAACGTCAACACAGCGTTACACTATGGGAGACGTCATAACGTCAACACAGCGTTACACTATGGGAGACGTCATAACGTCAACACAGCGTTACACTATGGGAGACGTCATAACGTC
The DNA here is from genome assembly GCF_023373465.1 of Oncorhynchus keta. Classification (NCBI taxonomy): domain Eukaryota; kingdom Metazoa; phylum Chordata; class Actinopteri; order Salmoniformes; family Salmonidae; genus Oncorhynchus; species Oncorhynchus keta. The sequence goes on along the minus strand of NC_068440.1, from coordinate 34,269,349 downwards.
AACACAGCGTTACACTATGGGAGACGTCATAACGTCAACACAGCGTTACACTATGGGAGACGCCAACACAGCGTTACACTATGGGAGACGCCATAACGTCAACACAGCGTTACACTATGGGAGACATCATAACGTCAACACAGCGTTACACTATGGGAGACGCCAACACAGAGTTAAACTATGGGAGACGTAAACACAGCGTTACACTATGGGAGACGCCATAACGTCAACACAGCGTTACACTATGGGAGACGCCATAACATCAACACAGCGTTACACTATGGGAGACGCCATAACGTCAACACAGCGTTACACTATGGGAGACGCCATAACGTCAACACAGCGTTACACTATGGGAGACGTCAACACAGCGTTACACTATGGGAGACATCATAACGTCAACACAGTGTTACACTATGGGAGACGTCAACACAGCGTTACACTATGGGAGACATCATAACGTCAACACAGTGTTACACTATGGGAGACGCCAACACAGCGTTACACTATGGGAGACGCATAACGTCAACACAGCGTTACACTATGGGAGAAGTCATAACGTCAACACAGCGTTACACTTTGGGAGACGCAACACAGCGTTACACTATGGGAGACGTCATAACGTCAACACAGCGTTACACTATGGGAGACATCATAACGTCAACACAGCGTTACACTATGGGAGACGTCAACACAGTGTTACACTATGGGAGACATCATAACGTCAACACAGCGTTACACTATGGGAGACGTCATAACGTCAACACAGTGTTACACTATGGGAGACGTCATAACGTCAACACAGCGTTACACTATGGGAGACGTCATAACGTCAACACAGCGTTACACTATGGGAGACGTCAACACAGCGTTACACTATGGGAGACATCATAACGTCAACACAGCGTTACACTATGGGAGACATCAACACAGCGTTACACTATGGGAGACGCCATAACGTCAACACAGCGTTACACTATGGGAGACGTCATAACGTCAACACAGCGTTACACTATGGGAGACGTCATAACGTCAACACAGCGTTACACTATGGGAGACGTCATAACGTCAACACAGCGTTACACTATGGGAGACGTCAACACAGCGTTACACTATGGGAGACGCCATAACGTCAACACAGCGTTACACTATGGGAGACGTCAACACAGCGTTACACTATGGGAGACGTCATAACGTCAACACAGCGTTACACTATGGGAGACGTCATAACGTCAACACAGCGTTACACTATGGGAGACGTCAACACAGCGTTACACTATGGGAGACGCCAACACAGCGTTACACTATGGGAGACGCCAACACAGCGTTACACTATGGGAGACTTCATAACGTCAACACAGCGTTACACTATGGGAGACGTCAACACAGCGTTACACTATGGGAGACGTCAACACAGCGTTACACTATGGGAGACGTCAACACAGCGTTACACTATGGGAGACGTCATAACGTCAACACAGCGTTACACTATGGGAGACGTCAACACAGCGTTACACTATGGGAGACGCCATAACGTCAACACAGCGTTACACTATGGGAGACGCCATAACGTCAACACAGCGTTACACTATGGGAGACATCATAACGTCAACACAGCGTTACACTATGGGAGACGTCATAACGTCAACACAGCGTTACACTATGGGAGACGTCAACACAGCGTTACACTATGGGAGACGTCATAACGTCAACACAGCGTTACACTATGGGAGACGCCATAACGTCAACACAGCGTTACACTATGGGAGACGTCATAACGTCAACACAGCGTTACACTATGGGAGACGCCATAACGTCAACACAGCGTTACACTATGGGAGACGCCATAACGTCAACACAGCGTTACACTATGGGAGACGTCAACACAGCGTTACACTATGGGAGACGTCAACACAGCGTTACACTATGGGAGACGTCATAACGTCAACACAGCGTTACACTATGGGAGACGTCATAACGTCAACACAGCGTTACACTATGGGAGACGTCAACACAGCGTTACACTATGGGAGACATCATAACGTCAACACAGCGTTACACTATGGGAGACGTCAACACAGCGTTACACTATGGGAGACATCATAACGTCAACACAGCGTTACACTATGGGAGACGTCAACACAGCGTTACACTATGGGAGACGTCAACACAGCGTTACACTATGGGAGACGTCAACACAGCGTTACACTATGGGAGACGTCATAACGTCAACACAGCGTTACACTATGGGAGACGCCATAACGTCAACACAGCGTTACACTATGGGAGACATCATAACGTCAACACAGCGTTACACTATGGGAGACGTCATAACGTCAACACAGCGTTACACTATGGGAGACGTCAACACAGCGTTACACTATGGGAGACATCATAACGTCAACACAGCGTTACACTATGGGAGACGTCAACACAGCGTTACACTATGGGAGACGTCATAACGTCAACACAGCGTTACACTATGGGAGACGCCATAACATCAACACAGCGTTACACTATGGGAGACGCATAACGTCAACACAGCGTTACACTATGGGAGACGCATAACGTCAACACAGCGTTACACTATGGGAGACGTCAACACAGCGTACACTATGGGAGACGCCATAACGTCAACACAGCGTTACACTATGGGAGATGTCAACACAGCGTTACACTATGGGAGACGTCATAACGTCAACACAGCGTTACACTATGGGAGACGCCATAACGTCAACACAGCGTTACACTATGGGAGACGTCAACACAGCGTTACACTATGGGAGACGTCAACACAGCGTTAACTATGGGAGACATCAACACAGCGTTACACTATGGGAGACGTCATAACGTCAACACAGCGTTACACTATGGGAGACGTCAACACAGCGTTACACTATGGGAGACGTCAACACAGAGTTACACTATGGGAGACATCAACACAGTGTTACACTATGGGAGACGCATAACGTCAACACAGCGTTACACTATGGGAGACGTCATAACGTCAACACAGCGTTACACTATGGGAGACGCCATAACGTCAACACAGCGTTACACTATCGGAGACGCCATAACGTCAACACAGCGTTACACTATGGGAGACATCATAACGTCAACACAGCGTTACACTATGGGAGACGCCATAACGTCAACACAGCGTTACACTATGGGAGACGTCAACACAGCGTTACACTATGGGAGACGCCATAACGTCAACACAGCGTTACACTATGGGAGACGCATAACGTCAACACAGCGTTACACTATGGGAGACTTCATAACGTCAACACAGCGTTACACTATGGGAGACGTCATAACGTCAACACAGCGTTACACTATGGGAGACGTCATAACGTCAACACAGCGTTACACTATGGGAGACGTCAACACAGCGTTACACTATGGGAGACGTCAACACAGCGTTACACTATGGGAGACGTCATAACGTCAACACAGCGTTACACTATGGGAGACGCATAACATCAACACAGCGTTACACTATGGGAGACGTCAACACAGCGTTACACTATGGGAGACATCATAACGTCAACACAGCGTTACACTATGGGAGACGTCAACACAGCGTTACACTATGGGAGACATCATAACGTCAACACAGCGTTACACTATGGGAGACGTCAACGTCACAGCGTTACACTATGGGAGACGCCAACACAGCTATGGGAGACACTCATAGACGTCAACACAGCGTTACACTATGGGAGACGTCATAACGTCAACACAGCGTTACACTATGGGAGACATCAACACAGCGTTACACTATGGGAGACGCCATAACGTCAACACAGCGTTACACTATGGGAGACATCATAACGTCAACACAGCGTTACACTATGGGAGACGTCATAACGTCAACACAGCGTTACACTATGGGAGACGTCAACACAGCGTTACACTATGGGAGACATCATAACGTCAACACAGCGTTACACTATGGGAGACGTCAACACAGCGTTACACTATGGGAGACGTCATAACGTCAACACAGCGTTACACTATGGGAGACGTCATAACGTCAACACAGCGTTACACTATGGGAGACGTCATAACGTCAACACAGCGTTACACTATGGGAGACGTCATAACGTCAACACAGCGTTACACTATGGGAGACGTCATAACGTCAACACAGCGTTACACTATGGGAGACATCATAACGTCAACACAGCGTTACACTATGGGAGACGTCAACACAACGTTACACTATGGGAGACGCATAACGTCAACACAGCGTTACACTATGGGAGACGCATAACGTCAACACAGCGTTACACTATGGGAGACGTCATAACGTCAACACAGCGTTACACTATGGGAGACATCATAACGTCAACACAGCGTTACACTATGGGAGACGTCAACACAACGTTACACTATGGGAGACGTAAACACAGCGTTACACTATGGGAGACGTCATAACGTCAACACAGTGTTACACTATGGGAGACATCATAACGTCAACACAGCGTTACACTATGGGAGACATCATAACGTCAACACAGTGTTACACTATGGGAGACATCATAACGTCAACACAGCGTTACACTATGGGAGACATCATAACGTCAACACAGCGTTACACTATGGGAGACGTCAACACAGCGTTACACTATGGGAGACGTCATAACGTCAACACAGCGTTACACTATGGGAGACGTCAACACAGCGTTACACTATGGGAGACATCAACACAGCGTTACACTATGGGAGACGTCATAACGTCAACACAGCGTTACACTATGGGAGACGTCAACACAGCGTTACACTATGGGAGACATCATAACGTCAACACAGTGTTACACTATGGGAGACGTCAACACAGCGTTACACTATGGGAGACGTCAACACAGCGTTACACTATGGGAGACATCATAACGTCAACACAGCGTTACACTATGGGAGACGTCATAACGCAACACAGCGTTACACTATGGGAGACGTCATAACGTCAAACACAGCGTTACACTATGGGAGACGTCATAACGTCAACACAGCGTTACACTATGGGAGACGCATAACGTCAACACAGCGTTACACTATGGGAGACGCCATAACGTCAACACAGTGTTACACTATGGGAGACGTCAACACAGCGTTACACTATGGGAGACATCAACACAGCGTTACACTATGGGAGACGTCAACACAGTGTTACACTATGGGAGACGTCATAACGTCAACACAGCGTTACACTATGGGAGACGTCATAACGTCAACACAGCGTTACACTATGGGAGACGTCATAACGTCAACACAGCGTTACACTATGGGAGACGTCATAACGTCAACACAGCGTTACACTATGGGAGACGTCATAACGTCAACACAGCGTTACACTATGGGAGACATCATAACGTCAACACAGCGTTACACTATGGGAGACGTCAACACAGCGTTACACTATGGGAGACGTCATAACGTCAACACAGCGTTACACTATGGGAGACGTCATAACGTCAACACAGCGTTACACTATGGGAGACGTCATAACGTCAACACAGCGTTACACTATGGGAGACGTCAACACAGCGTTACACTATGGGAGACGTCATAACGTCAACACAGCGTTACACTATGGGAGACGTCAACACAGCGTTACACTATGGGAGACGTCAACACAGCGTTACACTATGGGAGACGTCATAACGTCAACACAGCGTTACACTATGGGAGACGTCATAACGTCAACACAGCGTTACACTATGGGAGACGTCATAACGTCAACACAGCGTTACACTATGGGAGACGTCATAACGTCAACACAGCGTTACACTATGGGAGACGTCATAACGTCAACACAGCGTTACACTATGGGAGACGTCAACACAGCGTTACACTATGGGAGACGTCATAACGTCAACACAGCGTTACACTATGGGAGACGTCATAACGTCAACACAGCGTTACACTATGGGAGACATCATAACGTCAACACAGCGTTACACTATGGGAGACATCATAACGTCAACACAGCGTTACACTATGGGAGACATCATAACGTCAACACAGTGTTACACTATGGGAGACGCCATAACGTCAACACAGCGTTACACTATGGGAGACATCATAACGTCAACACAGCGTTACACTATGGGAGACGCCATAACGTCAACACAGTGTTACACTATGGGAGACATCATAACGTCAACACAGCGTTACACTATGGGAGACGCATAACGTCAACACAGCGTTACACTATGGGAGACATCATAACGTCAACACAGCGTTACACTATGGGAGACGCCATAACGTCAACACAGCGTTACACTATGGGAGACGCCATAACGTCAACACAGCGTTACACTATGGGAGACGTCAACACAGCGTTACACTATGGGAGACATCATAACGTCAACACAGCGTTACACTATGGGAGACGTCAACACAGCGTCACTATGGGAGACGTCAACACAGTGTTACACTATGGGAGACGTCATAACGTCAACACAGCGTTACACTATGGGAGACGTCATAACGTCAACACAGCGTTACACTATGGGAGACGTCAACACAGCGTTACACTATGGGAGACGTCAACACAGCGTTACACTATGGGAGACATCAACACAGCGTTACACTATGGGAGACGTCAACACAGCGTTACACTATGGGAGACGTCATAACGTCAACACAGCGTTACACTATGGGAGACGTCAACACAGCGTTACACTATGGGAGACGTCAACACAGCGTTACACTATGGGAGACGTCAACACAGCGTTACACTATGGGAGACGTCAACACAGCGTTACACTATGGGAGGAACGCCATAACGTCAACACAGCGTTACACTATGGGAGACATCAACACAGCGTTACACTATGGGAGACGCCATAACGTCAACACAGCGTTACACTATGGGAGACGCCATAACGTCAACACAGCGTTACACTATGGGAGACGCCATAACGTCAACACAGCGTTACACTATGGGAGACGCCATAACGTCAACACAGCGTTACACTATGGGAGACGCCATAACGTCAACACAGCGTTACACTATGGGAGACACAGCGTCAACACAGCGTTACACTATGGGAGACATCATAACGTCAACACAGCGTTACACTATGGGAGACGTCAACACAGCGTTACACTATGGAGACGTCATAACGTCAACACAGCGTTACACTATGGGAGACGTCATAACGTCAACACAGCGTTACACTATGGGAGACATCATAACGTCAACACAGCGTTACACTATGGGAGACGCCATAACGTCAACACAGCGTTACACTATGGGAGACGCCATAACGTCAACACAGCGTTACACTATGGGAGACGCGTCAACACAGCGTTACACTATGGGAGACGTCATAACGTTAACACAGCGTTACACTATGGGAGACGCCATAACGTCAACACAGCGTTACACTATGGGAGACGCCATAACGTCAACACAGCGTTACACTATGGGAGACGCCATAACGTCAACACAGCGTTACACTATGGGAGACGTCAACACAGCGTTACACTATGGGAGACGTCATAACGTCAACACAGCGTTACACTATGGGAGACATCATAACGTCAACACAGCGTTACACTATGGGAGACGTCATAACGTCAACACAGCGTTACACTATGGGAGACATCATAACGTCAACACAGCGTTACACTATGGGAGACGTCATAACGTCAACACAGTGTTACACTATGGGAGACATCATAACGTCAACACAGCGTTACACTATGGGAGACATCATAACGTCAACACAGCGTTACACTATGGGAGACATCATAACGTCAACACAGCGTTACACTATGGGAGACGTCATAACGTCAACACAGCGTTACACTATGGGAGATGTCAACACAGCGTTACACTATGGGAGACGTCAACACAGCGTTACACTATGGGAGACGCCATAACGTCAACACAGCGTTACACTATGGGAGACGCCATAACGTCAACACAGCGTTACACTATGGGAGACATCAACACAGCGTTACACTATGGGAGACGTCAACACAGTGTTACACTATGGAGACGTCAACACAGCGGTACACTATGGGAGACGTCAACACAGCGGTACACTATGGGAGACGTCATAACGTCAACACAGCGTTACACTATGGGAGACATCAACACAGCGTTACACTATGGGACTATGGAGACGTCATAATGTCAACACAGCGTTACACTATGGGAGACGTCAACACAGCGTTACACTATGGGAGACGTCAACACAGTGTTACACTATGGGAGACGTCATAACGTCAACACAGCGTTACACTATGGGAGACGTCATAACGTCAACACAGCGTTACACTATGGGAGACATCATACAGAGGCAATACACTGTTAATAGAATGTTCATTTTATTTCCTATCATGCAGAACACACCATGATACAATGTTCATCCTATTGCCTGTCAGGTGTATTCAAACAGTCGGCAGGGTAGCCTAGTGGTTCGAGCGTTGGACTCGTAACCGGAAGGTTGCATGTTCAAACCCCCGAGCTGACAAGGTGCAAATCTGTTAGTTAAATAAAGGTAAAATAAAAAAAGTCAAATTTCCACCATCACTACACTGGAAGTTATCCCATTCAGTTAATGGTCAATGTGTACTACTGTGTATTACTGCGTATTACTGTGTAGTACTGTGTATTACTGTGTCATGGTTGAAGGACAAAGGTCAAAGTACTCATAGGTTGTGTCCCAATACTCTCTCCTTTCTCCCAAAGTGTTCACCCGTTCACTACTCCTCACAAATGTAAAACAATAGGTTTTAGTGTAGACATGGGCTAGAGGGGGTTTTCATTTACCAGTCTCTGCTTTTTAAATCCAACAAGTGCACACTTTAGGGGCAAGGAGAGATAATTGGGACTCAGCCATAGACTTACTCACCCTGCTTCTTCCCTGCATCGGAGTAGCTATTAACCCGACATGCTAGTGTAGAATGTGCAGATGCTTATCAGTAAGAGAGGTGTGTTATCTAGCCCCCACATCCATCGAGCTCAAATCCTATCCTATGTTTCCATTATGTTGACCTAACACTCCTTAGAGACAAGAGGGTTTGACTTTGACCTAACACTCCTGAGACAGAGGGTTTGACCGTGACCTAACACTCCTTAGAGACAAGAGGGTTTGACTTTGACCTAACACTCCTGAGACAGAGGGTTTGACCGTGACCTAACACTCCTTAGAGACAGAGGGTTTGACTTTGACCTAACACTCCTTAGAGACAAGAGGGTTTGACTTTGACCTAACACTCCTGAGACAGAGGGTTTGACCTTCACCTTACACTCCTTAGAGACAGAGGGTTTGACTTTGACCTAACACTCCTTAGAGACAGAGGGTTTGACCTTCACCTAACACTCCTTAGAGACAAGAGGGTTTGACTTTGACCTAACACTCCTTAGAGACAGAGGGTTTGACTTTGACCTAACACTCCGTAGAGACAGAGGGTTTGACCGTGACCTAACACTCCTTAGAGACAAGAGGGTTTGACTTTGACCTAACACTCCGTAGAGACAGAGGGTTTGACCGTGACCTAACACTCCTTAGAGACAAGAGGGTTTGACCTTGACCTAACACTCCTTAAAGACAGAGGATTTGACCTTGTCTCTTTCTAAATTGCCACATCCACTCTCACCATTTCCATTTAAAGGAGAAAGTATCGAGGGACTTAGTGAAACGAAGTGTTATCAAAGATGATCAAAGACAGGAGATAGAGGACTAGAGATAATGTTGACAAACATTGTCGCGAACCGCCCAGCTTCGTTAATGTACAGCTCAGTTAACCCTGGTAATCCATTCAGCACAATACCTCTAAAACAAGCTTTACATGATTCCACAAGCCACCAACTCTGACGTGACAGTGGCTTGTGGGAAGTTAAAAAAATCTCTATATAAATAAAATATCTCTTACATTACAGTCTTATTTGATGACATCCCCAGGAGTTGAAATGCACACATACACATTTAGATGTTTCTGAAGTTGAAATTGAATATTGAGTCTTTGAGATGCACATGCAGCAGAGGCCTCCCCAAGGCAAGGGAGATCATGTAAATATTCTCATCACTTGCTCCAATCAAAGTCTGTTTTAATCCTTTAATTAAACAGACTTTGTGGTGATTGACATGAAACTAGAGGAATCATTCAATAATTGCCCATGTAGTGTTACCGGGGGTTTCCATTAGCTTCCATTAGCTCCAATAGGATCCTTACAAAACCTCAAAATACTACTTTATGTGAATGCTCTGCACCCAATCCAAGCATCAATCTGGACATTATTACTAACAAAAGTCAATTTCATAGACTTCCATGTGCCCAACAGACGGCCCATGTACACAAGGCAAACTCTACACTAGCGAATGCTGAGAATGGTGCTGCCAATGATACAAAACATTTACTGCACATGCACACGCGCACGCTCGCGCACACACACACACACACACACACACACACACACACACACACACACACACACACACACACACACACACACACACACACACACACACACACACACACACACACACATGTACCAGGCACAGGGCCAGCACCACACACATGGGTCCAATCAGACTCTCATCCATCCCATGTGACAAGAAAGCCAGGTCGTTCACACACTCACACCCCTGATTAGAGCTCCACTCAGATGGGCTGTCAGATTCTCTCTGCCTTTCCATCTCCCCCAGAAGAGATTTCCTGTTCCTGTTGTTCTCATGTTAAAGAGATCCAGCAGGCAGGCAGGGAAATACGTGTGTGTGTGTGTGTGTGTGTGTGTGTGTGTGTGTGTGTGTGTGTGTGTGTGTGTGTGTGTGTGTGTGTGTGTGTGTGTGTGTGTGTGTGTGTGTGTGTGTGTGTGTGTGTGTGTGTGTGTGTATTTCTGTGCCTCTGTGTGTGTATGAAGCACTCTTTCAAAGCGCCCCCCTCCCACCTGGTGCTCACATGCTTCCTGTTGTATCAGCCAAGTGTATGGTGCTAGGAGGGCTCTTATCTATCATTCAGGTCTATCAGCCAGGTGTATGGTGCTAGGAGGGCTCTTATCTCTCATTCAGGTCTATCAGCCAAGTGTATGGTGCTAGGATGGCTCTTATCTCTCATTCAGGTCTATCAGCCAGGTGTATGGTGCTAGAAGGGCTCTTATCTCTCATTCAGGTCTATCAGCCAGGTGTATGGTGCTAGGAGGGCTCTTATCTCTCATTCAGGTCTATCAGCCAAGTGTATGGTGCTAGGAGGGCTCTTATCTCTCATTCAGGTCTATCAGCCAAGTGTATGGTGCTAGGAGGGCTCTTATCTCTCATTCAGGTCTATCAGCCAAGTGTATGGTGCTAGGAGGGCTCTTATCTCTCATTCAGGTCTATCAGCCAAGTGTATGGTGCTAGAAGGGCTCTTATCTCTCATTCAGGTCTATCAGCCAGGTGTATGGTGCTAGGAGGGCTCTTATCTCTCATTCAGGTCTATCAGCCAAGTGTATGGTGCTAGGAGGGCTCTTATCTCTCATTCAGGTCTATCAGCCAAGTGTATGGTGCTAGAAGGGCTCTTATCTCTCATTCAGGTCTATCAGCCAAGTGTATGGTGCTAGAAGGGCTCTTATCTCTCATTCAGGTCTATCAGCCAAGTGTATGGTGCTAGGAGGGCTCTTATCTCTCATTCAGGTCTATCAGCCAAGTGTATGGTGCTAGAAGGGCTTTTATCTCTCATTCAGGTCTATCAGCCAGGTGTATGGTGCTATGAGGGAACTCGTCTCTCTTTTAGTCTTTGTATGCTGCACATCAGGCAGTGGAGATTAGCATGCCTGCGTGACGAACAATATGCCTATTAATCTTGTTGATGTCATAACCTTAGAAACATATTTTAAATTGACAGCATAAGCATTGAAGCCAAAGTCTATGAGACAATGACAACAGTCTCTTAGCAACACTGACACAGAAAAACAGCAATTGTGTGTGTACAAACTTGGGAAGCGGACTGAACAACATCAAAACCTAACAGGATGTACAAGTGTTTACTAGGAGGGCTTGGTCTCAGTTGAGAGAGGACATTAGCATCGAGGCTTTCCTGATGAAAGGAGCGCTGAGCGTACTAGCGCCTTTGAAGGGCCTATCAGGCTTGTGAGGCTTTAAAAACCCCTGGGTTTTTACATAAAGTCCTATTTAAACCTCTATAGTTGACTCCTTGGAGGCAGCTCTGTCTCTCTGTAAGTGAGTGAACACCCCCGTCAAACCCCACCACACTGTCATGTTCCTCACTGGGACTGGAAATGTTCGTTGTCGAGTCATAAGACTGGGATATGGGTTTATTTGGATCATTGCTTTGCCGATCAATATGTAGTAGTGTGGCACCAACCGTCTTGTTTGTATTACAACATAGGCATTGCACTGGTACAACTACACACACACACACACACACACACACACACACACACACACACACACACACACACACACACACACACACACACACACACACACACACACACACACACACACACACACACACACACACACACACACACACACACACACACACACACACACACACACACACACACATTTAGAATAATGATCTGAAACACTATAATTAGTAGACTAGCAAAAAGAGACTCCACCACACACACACACACACACACACTACATGACTGTTGACAAGGGAACCACCATGATTACCTTTGTGATGGCAGTGGGGATTGAGTGCTTTGTAATCGGCATTTAAAAATAGCTTTATTACTCCATGCTGCAATGGTGAACACTCTGGGCATCAATCATCCAGGTGAAGGGACTCTCTTTCCAGACAAGAGGACAGGAAGCAATCTGCTTAAACCCCTTGGTGACACTGCAACAAGGGACCATAGCAACCAGGCCTGGCTGTCTCCATCTGAACCTTAATGGGTTAATAATCATTCATCAGGACAGAAACTATCTCTAGATGATGATACAAGACAGAAGAGTCACGAGGAGAGCATTTTATGCATGTAGCCCGTTGGTATGATTTGTTATTCATTAGGTGTTGGGTTCAGGGATGTGTTTTAAGCATGTGGTATTTCTACACAGTTTCCTGATGCTACTGGTTTCATTAATTCATTAGGTGTTGGGTTCAGGGATGTGTTTTAAGCATGTGGTATTTAAACACAGTTTCCTGATGCTACTGGTTTCTTTCATAAAGGTTGTGTTTAATTTATATTTATTTTATATTTTCTGATATACTTGTTAGTGTACATTCACATGACATTTGTATGTACTGCATGTGTGGGGACTGGGGACTCTCTATAATACTATTCACCATTGGGTAAAATATACTGTCAGTGTTTAAAAAAAAAAAATAAACTAGATTTTTATTAATGTGTGGATTGTTTACGATCTAATTAATGTAATTAGCAAATGTGAAGTTATTTCTCTTCTTCTGTTTCACCATATGGATCCATACCCAGAGGGACTGTCACAGGAAAACAGACGATAGGAGCCTGTCTTAGTCCTAGGGGAACGAGAGAGCGAGAGCGAGAGAGAGAGAGAGAGAGAGAGATAAAAAGAGAGAGAGCGAGAGCGAGAGACTGAGAGAGAGAGAGAGAGAGAGAGAGAGAGACCCAGAGATACAGAGAGAGACACAGAGATACAGAGAGAGATACAGAGAGAGAAATAATTTAAATGAATTGAGAGACAGAGAGAGAGAGAGAAAGACCAAAGGAGAGAGAGAGAGACCCAGAGATACAGAGAGAGATACAGAGAGAGAGAGAATTGAAATGAATTGAGAGACAGAGAGAGAGAGAGAGACAGAAAAAGAGAGAGAGAGACCCAGAGATACAGAGAGAGATACAGAGAGAGAGAATTTAAATGAATTGAGAGATAGAGAGAGAGAAAGATCAAATGAGAGAGAGAGAGAGAGAAAGACCGAACGAGAGAGAGACAGAAAAGAGAAATAGATCAAGATAGAGAGACAAAGAAAGAGACACAGAGACAGAGAGAGACCCAGAGATACAGAGAGAGAGAGAATTGAAATTAATTGAGACAGAGAAAAGAGAGAGAGAGAGAGACACACACAGAAAGAGAGACAGGGAGAGACAGAGAAAGAGAGATTAGTTTATTTCACTTTTGTTTATTATCTACTTCACTTGTCAATGTTAACACATGAATGTAATTGAATGTAATTGAATTGAGAGAGAGAGAGAGAGAGAGAGGGAGAATGCAACCCTAATTATGTACTAAATGTATTTAATTTAGTTAACAGGATGTTCCGTTTCCATCTTAGATTAGTGTCATGATTTTGATAACTAGAATAACAGAATACAACAGAATAATGAGCCATGGAATGAACCAAAATTCTCTCCGTCTACAAAAAAAATGTCCGTCATATTTTACCGCACTCTCAGTGGAACTTTTAAAGGGATAGTTTACTTCAAAACTAGATTGATATTTTTTTTCGTAAATCCAAAAAATGTGTGCATGTCTGCAGTCAAGTATTCAAGAAAACTGTGATGATGACGCATCATTGACTAATGAACAAAATACACAAATATGTTTTCAAGTGAACTATCCTTTTAATAAAGTATTGGGCCTAAAATCAAAAGTTATATTTACCCTAGTTGTTCTGCAATCACAGGGACTATTTTACTAATATCACTGTATTTCAATAAATCCTCAAAACACATGCCAACAGTCTTTCTTTTGTGATGCCAAATTCCTCTGAAACATTGATGTCCCTTCCAGATGGCTTTCCTGTATTACTGTAGCTTTTCCCAGTGGAATTAAATTGTGAGAAAGCCATAAACGTTATTTCAGGCAATTTGACACATGGCTAACCATTATGTCTGATTTCTTCTGTCCACTGACAGGTCATTCAAATCAACTTTGAGGAGTTTGACCTGGAGATTGCCTACGACACGCTGACCATCGGTGATGGCGGGGAAGTGGGTGACCCCAAGACGATACTACAAGTGTGAGTGGCTGAGCGTTTTACTGGATCTATACTGAACAAAAATATATAACCATTTCAAAGGAAACTGAATTACAGTTCATATTTATTTATATGTATTTATTTATTTAACCAGGTAGGCAAGTTGAGAACAAGTTCTCATTAACAATTGTGACCTGGCCAAGATAAAGCAAAGCAGTTCGACACATACAACGACACAGAGTTACACATGGAGTAAAACAAACATACAGTCAATAATACAGTATAAGCAAGTCTATATACGATGTGAGCAAATGAGGTGAGATAAGGGAGGTAAAGGCAAAAAAAGGCCATGGTGGCAATATAAGGAAATCAGTCAATTGAAATAAATGAATTAGGTACTTATCTATGGATTTCACATGACTGGGCAGGAGTGTTGCCATAGTTGGGCCTGGGAGGGCCAGGCCCAGCCAATCAGAATACTCCACAGTGTTTACATGTTCAGTATATATATCACTGTGTTGCCATAGTTGGGCCTGGGACATGTTAACATTCATGTGGTTGGGTACATGTTAACATTCATGTGGTGGGGTACATGTTAACATTCATGTGATTCTATACATGTTCACATTAATGTGGTTGCATGTTAACATTCATGTGGTGGGGTACATGTTAACATTCATGTGGTTGGGGTACATGTTAACATTCATGTGGTTGGGGTACATGTTCACATTAATGTGGTTGGGGTACATGTTAACATTCATGTGGTTGGGTACATGTTCACATTCATGTGGTTGGGTACATGTTAACATTCATGTGGTTGGGGAACATGTTCAAATTCATGTGGTTGGGTACATGTTAACATTCATGTGGTTGGGGTACATGTTCACATTAATGTGGTTGGGGTACATGTTAACATTCATGTGGTTGGGTACATGTTCACATTCATGTGGTTGGGTACATGTTAACATTCATGTGGTTGGGGTACATGTTAACATTCATGTGGTTGGGGTACATGTTAACATTCATGTGGTTGGGTACATGTTCAGATTCATGTGGTGGGGTACATGTTAACATTCATGTGGTGGGGTACATGTTAACATTCATGTGGTGGGGTACATGTTAACATTCATGTGGTGGGGTACATGTTAACATTCATGTGGTGGGGTACATGTTAACATTCATGTGGTGGGGTACATGTTAACATTCATGTGGTGGGGTACATGTTAACATTCATGTGGTTGGGTACATGTTCAGATTCATGTGGCGGGGTACATGTTAACATTCATGTGGTGGGGTACATGTTAACATTCATGTGGTTGGGTACATGTTCAGATTCATGTGGTTGGGTACATGTTAACATTCATGTGGTTGGGGTACATCTTAACATTCATGTGGTTGGGTACATGTTCAGATTCATGTGGTTGGGTACATGTTAACATTCATGTGGTTGGGTACATGTTAACATTCATGTGGTTGGGTACATGTTCAGATTCATGTGGTTGGGTACATGTTAACATTCATGTGGTTGGGTACATGTTAACATTCATGTGGTTGGGTACATGTTCAGATTCATGTGGTGGGGTACATGTTCACATTCATGTGGTTGGGTACATGTTCAGATTCATGTGGTGGGGTACATGTTAACATTCATGTGGTTGGGTACATGTTCAGATTCATGTGGTTGGGTACATGTTAACATTAATGTGGTGGGGTACATGTTAACATTCATGTGGTTGGGTACATGTTCACATTCATGTGGTTGGGTACATGTTAACATTCATGTGGTTGGGTACATGTTCACATTCATGTGGTTGGGTACATGTTAACATTAATGTGGTTGGGGAACATGTTAACATTCATGTGGTTGGGTACATGTTAACATTCATGTGGTGGGGTACATGTTAACATTCATGTGGTGGGGTACATGTTCAGATTCATGTGGTTGGGTACATGTTCACATTCATGTGGTTGGGTACATGTTAACATTCATGTGGTTGGGTACATGTTCACATTCATGTGGTTGGGTACATGTTAACATTCATGTGGTTGGGTACATGTTCAGATTCATGTGGTTGGGTACATGTTCACATTCATGTGGTGGGGTACATGTTCAGATTCATGTGGTGGGGTACATGTTCACATTCATGTGGTTGGGTACATGTTCAGATTCATGTGGTTGGGTACATGTTAACATTCATGTGGTTGGGTACATGTTCAGATTCATGTGGTTGGGTACATGTTAACATTCATGTGGTTGGGTACATGTTCAGATTCATGTGGTTGGGTACATGTTCAGATTCATGTGGTTGGGTACATGTTAAGATTCATGTTGTGGGGTACATGTTAACATTCATGTGGTTGGGGTACATGTTCAGATTCATGTGGTTGGGTACATGTTCAGATCATATTACAGTCAGGGAGATAGTGTGTGTTGATCATGTTCCACTAGTCATATTACAGTCAGGGAGATAGTGTGTGGTGATCATGTTCCACTAGTCATATTACAGTCAGGGAGATAGTGTGTGTTGATCATGTTCCACTAGTCATATTACAGTCAGGGAGATAGTGTGTGTTGATCATGTTCCACTAGTCATATTACAGTTAGGGAGATAGTGTGTGTTGATCATGTTCCACTAGTCATATTACAGTCAGGGAGATAGTGTGTGTTGATCATGTTCCACTAGTCATATTACAGTCAGGGAGATAGTGTGTGGTGATCATGTTCCACTAGTCATATTACAGTCAGGGAGATAGTGTGTGTTGATCATGTTCTACTAGTCATATTACAGTTAGGGAGATAGTGTGTGTTGATCATGTTCCACTAGTCATATTACAGTCAGGGAGATAGTGTGTGTTGATCATGTTCCACTAGTCATATTACAGTCAGGGAGATAGTGTGTGGTGATCATGTTCCACTAGTCATATTACAGTCAGGGAGATAGTGTGTGTTGACATGTCATATTAGGGAGATAGTGTGTGGTGATCATGTTCCATTAGTCATATTACAGTCAGGGAGATAGTGTGTGTTGATCATGTTCCACTAGTCATATTACAGTCAGGGAGATAGTGTGTGTTGATCATGTTCCACTAGTCATATTACAGTCAGGGAGATAGTGTGTGTTGATCATGTTCCACTAGTCATATTACAGTCAGGGAGATAGTGTGTGTTGATCATGTTCCACTAGTCATATTACAGTCAGGGAGATAGTGTGTGTTGATCATGTTCCACTAGTCATATTACAGTCAGGGAGATAGTGTGTGTTGATCATGTTCCACTAGTCATATTACAGTCAGGGAGATAGTGTGTGTTGATCATGTTCCACTAGTCATATTACAGTCAGGGAGATAGTGTGTGTTGATCATGTTCCACTAGTCATATTACAGTCAGGGAGATAGTGTGTGTTGATCATGTTCCACTAGTCATATTACAGTCAGTAGTGTGTGTTGATCATGTTCCACTAGTCATATTACAGTCAGGGAGATAGTGTGTGGTGATCATGTTCCACTAGTCATATTACAGTCAGGGAGATAGTGTGTGGTGATCATGTTCCACTAGTCATATTACAGTCAGGGAGATAGTGTGTGTTGATCATGTTCCACTAGTCATATTACAGTCAGGGAGATAGTGTGTGTGATCATGTTCCACTAGTCATATTACAGTCAGGGAGATAGTGTGTGTTGATCATGTTCCACTAGTCATATTACAGTCAGGGAGATAGTGTGTGTTGATCATGTTCCACTAGTCATATTACAGTCAGGGAGATAGTGTGTGTTGATCATGTTCCACTAGTCATATTACATTTAGGGAGATAGTGTGTGTTGATCATGTTCCACTAGTCATATTACAGCCAGGGAGATAGTGTGTGTTGATCATGTTCCACTAGTCATATTACAGCCAGGGAGATAGTGTGTGTTGATCATGTTCCACTAGTCATATTACAGTCAGGGAGATAGTGTGTGGTGATCATGTTCCACTAGTCATATTACAGTCAGGGAGATAGTGTGTGTTATTGTCGTCGTCCCCCTCCCCCCAGTCTGTCAGGTAACGTTTCTGTCTGTGTGTGTGTTTGTCTGTGCGTGCGTGCGAGTATGTATGTGTGCGTGTTTGTCTGTGCGTGCTTGTGAGCATGTGGGTGAGTGTGTGTGTGTGTCAGGCTAACTGTGTGTTCTTGTCTTCCTCCTTCCAGTCTCTCAGGTAGCTTTGTCCCTGACCTCATCGTCAGCATGACCCATCAGATGTGGCTCCATCTCCAATCAGACGAGAGCGTGGGCTCCATAGGCTTCAAGATCAACTTTAAAGGTACATTGTGTGTGTGTGTGTGTGTGTGTGTGTGTGTGTGTGTGTGTGTGTGTGTGTGTGTGTGTGTGTGTGTGTGTGTGTGTGTGTGTGTGTGTGTGTGTGTGTGTGTGTGTGTGTGTGTGTGTGTGTGTGTGTGTACATGAATGCATCTCATTGTGAATATGTGTGTGTTCTTGGAATGCATTCAGCAGCTCTCTAGCAGCTACTACACCTTATATTGAACTTGAGTTATAGAGGCAGAGGAACGGCATTGAGTTATAGAGGCAGAGGAACGGCATTGAGTTATAGAGGCAGAGGAACGACCTT
The DNA here is from genome assembly GCF_023373465.1 of Oncorhynchus keta. NCBI lineage: Eukaryota > Metazoa > Chordata > Actinopteri > Salmoniformes > Salmonidae > Oncorhynchus > Oncorhynchus keta. The sequence continues at coordinate 34,249,875 of NC_068440.1, read as the reverse complement.
GAGTTATAGAGGCAGAGGAACGGCATTGAGTTATAGAGGCAGAGGAACGGCATTGAGTTATAGAGGCAGAGGAACGGCATTGAGTTATAGAGGCAGAGGAACGGCATTGAGTTATAGAGGCAGAGGAACGGCCTTGAGTTATAGAGGCAGAGGAACGGCATTGAGTTATAGAGGCAGAGGAACGGCATTGAGTTATAGAGGCAGAGGAACGACCTTGAGTTATAGAGGCAGAGGAACGGCCTTGAGTTATAGAGGCAGAGGAACGACCTTGAGTTATAGAGGCAGAGGAACGGCATTGAGTTATAGAGGCAGAGGAACGGCCTTGAGTTATAGAGGCAGAGGAACGGCATTGAGTTATAGAGGCAGAGGAACGGCCTTGAGTTATAGAGGCAGAGGAACGACCTTGAGTTATAGAGGCAGAGGAACGGCATTGAGTTATAGAGGCAGAGGAACGACCTTGAGTTATAGAGGCAGAGGAACGGCCTTGAGTTATAGAGGCAGAGGAACGGCATTGAGTTATAGAGGCAGAGGAACGACCTTGAGTTATAGAGGCAGAGGAACGGCCTTGAGTTATAGAGGCAGAGGAACGACCTTGAGTTATAGAGGCAGAGGAACGGCCTTGAGTTATAGAGGCAGAGGAACGGCATTGAGTTATAGAGGCAGAGGAACGGCATTGAGTTATAGAGGCAGAGGAACGACCTTGAGTTATAGAGGCAGAGGAACGGCCTTGAGTTATAGAGGCAGAGGAACGGCCTTGAGTTATAGAGGCAGAGGAACGGCATTGAGTTATAGAGGCAGAGGAACGGCCTTGAGTTATAGAGGCAGAGGAACGGCCTTGAGTTATAGAGGCAGAGGAACGACCTTGAGTTATAGAGGCAGAGGAACGGCCTTGAGTTATAGAGGCAGAGGAACGGCCTTGAGTTATAGAGGCAGAGGAACGGCATTGAGTTATAGAGGCAGAGGAACGGCCTTGAGTTATAGAGGCAGAGGAACGGCCTTGAGTTATAGAGGCAGAGGAACGGCCTTGAGTTATAGAGGCAGAGGAACTATCAGTACAGCCAGTCAGATGAGAGATGGACAGATATACTGTCACTACAGGGGTGGCAGGTAGCCTAGTGGTTAGAGTGTAGGGGTGGCAGGTAGCCTAATGGTTAGAGTGTAGGGGTGGCAGGTAGCCTAGTGGTTAGAGTGTAGGGGTGGCAGGTAGCCTAGTGGTTAGAGTGTAGGGGTGGCAGGTAGCCTAATAGTTAGAGTGTAGAGGTGGCAGGTAGCCTAGTGGTTAGAGTGTAGGGGTGGCAGGTAGCCAAGTGGATAGAGTGTAGGGGTGGCAGGTAGCCTAGTGGTTAGAGTGTAGGGGTGGCAGGTAGCCTAATGGTTAGAGTGTAGAGGTGGCAGGTAGCCTAGTGGTTAGAGTGTAGGGGTGGCAGGTAGCCTAGTGGTTAGAGTGTAGGGGTGGCAGGTAGCCTAATGGTTAGAGTGTAGAGGTGGCAGGTAGCCTAGTGGTTAGAGTGTAGGGGTGGCAGGTAGCCAAGTGGATAGAGTGTAGGGGTGGCAGGTAGCCTAGTGGTTAGAGTGTAGGGGTGGCAGGTAGCCTAATGGTTAGAGTGTAGAGGTGGCAGGTAGCCTAGTGGTTAGAGTGTAGGGGTGGCAGGTAGCCTAGTGGTTAGAGTGTAGGGGTGGCAGGTAGCCTAGTGGTTAGAGTGTAGAGGTGGCAGGTAGCCTAGTGGTTAGAGTGTAGAGGTGGCAGGTAGCCTAATGGTTAGAGTGTAGAGGTGGCAGGTAGCCTAGTGGTTAGAGTGTAGGGGTGGCAGGTAGCCTAGTGGTTAGAGTGTAGAGGAGGCAGGTAGCCTAGTGGTTAGAGTGTAGGGGTGGCAGGTAGCCTAGTGGTTAGAGCGTTGGGCCAGTAACGGAAAGGTTGCAAGATTGAATCCCTGAGTTGACAAGGTAAAATTTGTCGTTCTTCCCCAGAGCAAGGCAGTTAACCCGCTGTTCCACGGGTGCCGTGGATGTCGATTAAGGCAGTCCTCCGCACCTCTCTGATTCAGAGGGGTTGGGTTAAATAAGAAAGACACATTTCAGTTGAAGGCATCCAGTTGTACACTGACCAGGTATCCCCCTTTCCCTACAGCCAGTCAGATGAGAGATGGACAGATTGACTGTCAGTACAGCCAGTCAGATGAGAGATGGACAGATTGACTGTCAGTACAGCCAGTCAGATGAGAGATGGACAGATTGACTGTCAGTACAGCCAGTCAGATGAGAGATAGAGAGATTGACTGTCAGTACAGCCAGTCAGATGAGAGATGGACAGATTGACTGTCAGTACAGCCAGTCAGATGAGAGATGGACAGATTGACTGTCAGTACAGCCAGTCAGATGAGAGATGGACAGATTGACTGTCAGTACAGCCAGTCAGATGAGAGATGGACAGATTGACTGTTGGTACAGCCAGTCAGATGAGAGATGGACAGATTGACTGTCAGTACAGCCAGTCAGATGAGAGATGGACAGATTGACTGTCAGTACAGCCAGTCAGATGAGAGATAGAGAGATTGACTGTCAGTACAGCCAGTCAGATGAGAGATGGACAGATTGACTGTCAGTACAGCCAGTCAGATTAGAGATGGACAGATTGACTGTCAGTACAGCCAGTCAGATGAGAGATAGAGAGATTGACTGTCAGTACAGCCAGTCAGATGAGAGATGGACAGATTGACTGTTGGTACAGCCAGTCAGATGAGAGATGGACAGATTGACTGTCGGTACAGCCAGTCAGATGAGAGATGGACAGATTGACTGTTGGTACAGCCAGTCAGATGAGAGATGGACAGATTGACTGTCAGTACAGCCAGTCAGATGAGAGATTGACTGTCAGTACAGCCAGTCAGATGAGAGATGGACAGATTGACTGTCAGTACAGCCAGTCAGATGAGAGATGGACAGATTGACTGTCAGTACAGCCAGTCAGACGAGAGATGGACAGATTGACTGTTGGTACAGCCAATTAGATGAAAGATGGACAGATTGACTGTCAGTACAGCCAGTCAGATGAGAGATGGACAGACAGGGAAATGATCAGGGAAGCAGCAGACCAGAGCCAACTCTACCAACTTGTCAAATGGCTAATACACTTCCCTCAATCCCTTCTTCCCTCCCACCATCCCTGGTTTTCTCAATCACTAAGCTGTCACTATGAATTACTTGTGTCAAAGGTCTCGGGTCCTGGTGACCTGTTACCTTCTACTAAACTGATAGTTCATCACCTCGTGAACACGTGCAACCCATATAAGGGGTTGTCACGCACATCATAGCTTGGTATTTACTGGGGGGATTCCAACCTGAAATAATTTCATCTCTCAAACACCAGCCACATCCGCTGGATATAAGCTAGCATTTCCCCACAATAACCATATATTTGATTATTTCCCCTCAAGCTTAGGGCTTTGTAGTAAATTAGTGTCTGAGTGATTAACAGCGCGCCAACCACCCTAATGAAGGAAAGTGAGTTAGGTAGAGAGAGGGGGGGAGATAGAGCGAGAGAGATAAAAAGAGAAATATTGTAATATCTCTGGAGGAAAAACATAGAGAAACCTGCTGTGGAAGATGGTTTAGAATTAGCAAGTTTTCCTTCCTCGCTCTCTAACAGACAATACCTTTAATAACAGTAAACCCTTCATCAGTGCTCATTTAAAAACTGTGGGAGAGTAAATATTAATTTAGTACTCTCCCAGATACACGAAGAGGAAGTACTTCATGTACCTACTGTAGACGATGCTGTGTAGAAGGCCTCCATTACTGTAGACGATGCTGTGTAGAAGGCCTCCATTACTGTAGACGATGCTGTGTAGAAGGCCTAGACGATGATGTGTAGAAGGCCTCCATTACTGTAGACGATGATGTGTAGAAGGCCTCCATTACTGTAGACGATGCTGTGTAGAACGCCTCCATTACTGTAGACGATGCTGTGTAGAAGGCCTGCATTACTGTAGACGATGCTGTGTAGAAGGCCTCCATTACTGTAGACGATGCTGTGTAGAAGGCCTCCATTACTGTAGACAATGCTGTGTAGAAGGCCTCCATTACTGTAGACGATGCTGTGTAGAAGCCCTACATTACTGTAGACGATGCTGTGTAGAAGGCCTCCATTACTGTAGACGATGCTGTGTAGAAGGCCTGCATTACTGTAGATGATGCTGTGTAGAAGGCCTACATTACTGTAGATGATGCTGTGTAGAAGGCCTACATTACTGTAGACGATGCTGTGTAGAAGGCCTCCATTACTGTAGACGATGCTGTGTAGAAGGCCTCCATTACTGTAGACGATGCTGTGTATAAGGCCTCCATTACTGTAGACGATGCTGTGTAGAAGGCCTCCATTACTGTAGACGATGCTGTGTATAAGGCCTCCATTACTGTAGACGATGCTGTGTAGAAGGCCTACATTACTGTAGACGATGCTGTGTAGAAGGCCTCCATTACTGTAGACGATGCTGTGTATAAGGCCTCCATTACTGTAGACGATGCTGTGTAGAAGGCCTCCATTACTGTAGACGATGCTGTGTAGAAGGCCTCCATTACTGTAGACGATGCTGTGTATAAGGCCTCCATTACTGTAGACGATGCTGTGTAGAAGGCCTCCATTACTGTAGACGATGCTGTGTAGAAGGCCTCCATTACTGTAGACGATGCTGTGTATAAGGCCTCCATTACTGTAGACGATGCTGTGTAGAAGGCCTACATTACTGTAGACGATGCTGTGTAGAAGGCCTCCATTACTGTAGACGATGCTGTGTAGAAGGCCTACATTACTGTAGACGATGCTGTGTAGAAGGCCTACATTACTGTAGACGATGCTGTGTAGAAGGCCTCCATTACTGTAGACGATGCTGTGTAGAAGCCCTACATTACTGTAGACGATGCTGTGTAGAAGGCCTCCATTACTGTAGATGATGCTGTGTAGAAGGCCTCCATTACTGTAGACGATGCTGTGTAGAAGGCCTGCATTACTGTAGACGATGCTGTGTAGAAGGCCTACATTACTGTAGACGATTCAGTGTAGAAGGCCTACATTACTGTAGACGATGCTGTGTAGAAGGACTACATTACTATAGACGATGCTGTGTAGAAGCCCTGCATTACTGTTGACGATGCTGTGTAGAAGGCCCGCATTACTGTAGACGATGCTGTGTAGAAGGCCTACATTACTGTAGACGATGCTGTGTAGAAGGCCTCCATTACTGTAGACGATGCTGTGTAGAAGGCCTCCATTACTGTAAACGATGCTGTGTAGAATGTCTCCATTACTGTAGACGATGCTGTGTAGAAGGCCTACATTACTGTAGACGATGCTGTGTAGAAGGCCTGCATTACTGTAGATGATGCTGTGTAGAAGGCCTGCATTACTGTAGATGATGCTGTGTAGAAGGCCTCCATTACTGTAGACGATGCTGTGTATAAGGCCTCCATTACTGTAGACGATGCTGTGTAGAAGGCCCGCATTACTGTAGACGATGCTGTGTAGAAGGCCTACATTACTGTAGACGATGCTGTGTAGAAGGCCTCCATTACTGTAGACGATGCTGTGTAGAAGGCCTCCATTACTGTAAACGATGCTGTGTAGAAGGCCTGCATTACTGTAGACGATGCTGTGTAGAAGGCCTGCATTACTGTAGACGATGCTGTGTAGAAGGCCTCCATTACTGTAGACGATGCTGTGTAGAAGGCCTACATTACTGTAGACGATGCTGTGTAGAAGGCCTCCATTACTGTAGACGATGCTGTGTATAAGGCCTCCATTACTGTAGAGATTACTGTAGACGTGCTGTGTAGAAGGCGATGCTGTGTAGAAGGCCTCCATTACTGTAGACGATGCTGTGTAGAAGGCCTCCATTACTGTAGACGATGCTGTGTATAAGGCCTCCATTACTGTAGACGATGCTGTGTAGAAGGCCTCCATTACTGTAGACAATGCTGTGTAGAAGGCCTCCATTACTGTAGACGATGCTGTGTATAAGGCCTCCATTACTGTAGACGATGCTGTGTAGAAGGCCTACATTACTGTAGACGATGCTGTGTAGAAGGCCTCCATTACTGTAGACGATGCTGTGTAGAAGGCCTACATTACTGTAGACGATGCTGTGTAGAAGGCCTACATTACTGTAGACGATGCTGTGTAGAAGGACTGCATTACTGTAGACGATGCTGTGTAGAAGGCCCTGCATTACTGTACGATGCTGTGTAGAAGGCCCGATTACTGTAGACGATGCTGTGTAGAAGGCCTACATTACTGTAGACGATGCTGTGTAGAAGGCCTCCATTACTGTAGACGATGCTGTGTAGAAGGCCTCCATTACTGTAAACGATGCTGTGTAGAATGTCTCCATTACTATAGACGATGCTGTGTAGAAGGCCTACATTACTGTAGACGATGCTGTGTAGAAGGCCTGCATTACTGTAGATGATGCTGTGTAGAAGGCCTGCATTACTGTAGACGATGCTGTGTAGAAGGCCTACATTACTGTAGACGATGCTGTGTAGAAGGCCTGCATTACTGTAGACGATGCTGTGTAGAAGCCCTACATTACTGTAGACGATGCTGTGTAGAAGGCCTCCATTACTGTAGATGATGCTGTGTAGAAGGCCTCCATTACTGTAGACGATGCTGTGTAGAAGGCCTGCATTACTGTAGACGATGCTGTGTAGAAGGCCTACATTACTGTAGAAGATTCTGTGTAGAAGGCCTACATTACTGTAGACGATGCTGTGTAGAAGGACTACATTACTATAGACGATGCTGTGTAGAAGGCCTGCATTACTGTTGACGATGCTGTGTAGAAGGCCCGCATTACTGTAGACGATGCTGTGTAGAAGGCCTACATTACTGTAGACGATGCTGTGTAGAAGGCCTCCATTACTGTAGACGATGCTGTGTAGAAGGCCTCCATTACTGTAAACGATGCTGTGTAGAATGTCTCCATTACTGTAGACGATGCTGTGTAGAAGGCCTACATTACTGTAGACGATGCTGTGTAGAAGGCCTGCATTACTGTAGATGATGCTGTGTAGAAGGCCTGCATTACTGTAGATGATGCTGTGTAGAAGGCCTCCATTACTGTAGACGATGCTGTGTATAAGGCCTCCATTACTGTAGACGATGCTGTGTATAAGGCCTACATTACTGTAGATGATGCTGTGTAGAAGGCCTACATTACTGTAGACGATGCTGTGTAGAAGGCCTCCATTACTGTAGACGATGCTGTGTAGAAGGCCTCCATTACTGTAGACGATGCTGTGTATAAGGCCTCCATTACTGTAGACGATGCTGTGTAGAAGGCCTCCATTACTGTAGACGATGCTGTGTATAAGGCCTCCATTACTGTAGACGATGCTGTGTAGAAGGCCTACATTACTGTAGACGATGCTGTGTAGAAGGCCTCCATTACTGTAGACGATGCTGTGTATAAGGCCTCCATTACTGTAGACGATGCTGTGTAGAAGGCCTCCATTACTGTAGACGATGCTGTGTAGAAGGCCTCCATTACTGTAGACGATGCTGTGTATAAGGCCTCCATTACTGTAGACGATGCTGTGTAGAAGGCCTCCATTACTGTAGACAATGCTGTGTAGAAGGCCTCCATTACTGTAGACGATGCTGTGTATAAGGCCTCCATTACTGTAGACGATGCTGTGTAGAAGGCCTACATTACTGTAGACGATGCTGTGTAGAAGGCCTCCATTACTGTAGACGATGCTGTGTAGAAGGCCTACATTACTGTAGACGATGCTGTGTAGAAGGACTACATTACTATAGACGATGCTGTGTAGAAGCCCTGCATTACTGTTGACGATGCTGTGTAGAAGGCCCGCATTACTGTAGACGATGCTGTGTAGAAGGCCTACATTACTGTAGACGATGCTGTGTAGAAGGCCTCCATTACTGTAGACGATGCTGTGTAGAAGGCCTCCATTACTGTAGACGATGCTGTGTAGAAGGCCTCCATTACTGTAGACGATGCTGTGTAGAAGGCCTACATTACTGTAGACGATGCTGTGTAGAAGGCCTGCATTACTGTAGATGATGCTGTGTAGAAGGCCTGCATTACTGTAGACGATGCTGTGTAGAAGGCCTACATTACTGTAGACGATGCTGTGTAGAAGGCCTGCATTACTGTAGACGATACTGTGTAGAAGGCCTGCATTATTGTAGACGATGCTGTGTAGAAGGCCTACATTACTGTAGACGATGCTGTGTAGAAGGCCTCCATTACTGTAGACGATGCTGTGTAAAAGGCCTCCATTACTGTAGACGATGCTGTGTAGAAGGCCTCCATTACTGTAGACGATGCTGTGTAGAAGGCCTCCATTACTGTAGACGATGCTGTAAAGAAGGCCTACATTACTGTAGACGATGCTGTGTAGAAGACCTACATTACTGTAGACGATGCTGTGTAGAAGGCCTACATTACTGTAGACGATGCTGTGTAGAAGGCCTACATTACTGTAGACGATGCTGTGTAGAAGGCCTCCATTACTGTAGACGATGCTGTGTAGAAGGCCTACATTACTGTAGACGATGCTGTGTAGAAGGCCTACATTACTGTAGACGATGCTGTGTAGAAGGCCTGCATTACTGTAGACGATGCTTTGTGGAAGGCCTGCATTACTGTAGACGATGCTGTGTAGAAGGCCTACATTACTGTAGACGATGCTGTGTAGAAGGCCTCCATTACTGTAGACGATGCTGTGTAGAAGGCCTGCATTACTGTAGATGATGCTGTGTAGAAGGCCCACATTACTGTAGACGATGCTGTGTAGAAGGCCTGCATTACTGTAGATGATGCTGTGTAGAAGGCCCACAATACTGTAGACGATGCTGTGTAGAAGGCCTACATTACTGTAGACGATGCTGTGTAGAAGGCCTGCATTACTGTAGACGATGCTGTGTAGAAGGCCTGCATTACTGTAGACGATGCTGTGTAGAAGGCCTGCATTACTGTAGACGATGCTGTGTAGAAGGCCTGCATTACTGTAGACGATGCTTTGTAGAAGGCCTGCATTACTGTAGACGGTGCTGTGTAGAAGGCCTACATTACTGTAGACAATGCTGTGTAGAAGGCCTACATTACTGTAGACGATGCTGTGTAGAAGGCCTACATTACTGTAGACGATGCTGTGTAGAAGTCCTGCATTACTGTAGACGATGCTGTGTAGAAGGCCTGCATTACTGTAGACGATGCTGTGTAGAAGGCCTACATTACTGTAGACGATGCTGTGTAGAAGGCCTGCATTACTGTAGACGATGCTGTGTAGAAGGCCTGCATTACTGTAGACGATGCTTTGTAGAAGGCCTGCTTCTACAAGGCCTGCATTACTGTAGACGATGCTGTGTAGAAGGCCTACATTACTGTAGACGATGCTGTGTAGAAGGCCTACATTACTGTAGACAATGCTGTGTAGAAGGCCTGCATTACTGGAGACGATGCTGTAAAGAAGGCCTACATTACTGTAGACGATGCTGTGTAGAAGACCTACATTACTGTAGACGATGCTGTGTAGAATGCCTACATTACTGTAGACGATGCTGTGTAGAAGGCCTGCATTACTGTAGACGATGCTTTGTGGAAGGCCTGCATTACTGTAGACGATGCTGTGTAGAAGGCCTACATTACTGTAGACGATGCTGTGTAGAAGGCCTCCATTACTGTAGACGATGCTGTGTAGAAGGCCTGCATTACTGTAGATGATGCTGTGTAGAAGGCCCACAATACTGTAGACGATGCTGTGTAGAAGGCCTACATTATTGTAGACGATGCTGTGTAGAAGGCCTACATTACTGTACATTTACATTACATTTACATTTAAGTCATTTAGCAGACGCTCTTATCCAGAGCGACTTACAAATTGGTGCATTCACCTTATGACATCCAGTGGAACAGTCACTTTACAATAGTGCATCTAAATCTTAAAAGGGGGGGGGGGGGGTGATAAGGATTACTTATCCTATCCTAGGTATTCCTTAAAGAGGTGGGGTTTCAGGTGTCTCCGGAAGATGGTGATTGACTCCGCTGTCCTGGCGTCGTAAGGGAGTTTGTTCCACCATTGGGGGGCCAGAGCAGCGAACAGTTTTGACTGGGCTGAGCGGGAACTGTACTTCCTCAGTGGTAGGGAGGCGAGCAGGCCAGAGGTGGATGAACGCAGTGCCCTTGTTTGGGTGTAGGGCCTGATCAGAGCCTGGAGGTACTGAGATGCCGTTCCCCTCACAGCTCCGTAGGCAAGCACCATGGTCTTGTAGCGGATGCGAGCTTCAACTGGAAGCCAGTGGAGAGAGCGGAGGAGCGGGGTGACGTGAGAGAACTTGGGAAGGTTGAACACCAGACGGGCTGCGGCGTTCTGGATGAGTTGTAGGGGTTTAATGGCACAGGCAGGGAGCCCAGCCAAGAAGCGAGTTGCAGTAGTCCAGACGGGAGATGACAAGTGCCTGGATTAGGACCTGCGCCGCTTCCTGTGTGAGGCAGGGTCGTACTCTGCGGATGTTGTAGAGCATGAACCTACAGGAACGGGCCACCGATGCTGTGTAGAAGGCCTGCATTACTGTAGACGATGCTGTGTAGAAGGCCTGCATTACTGTAGACGATGCTGTGTAGAAGGCCTGCATTACTGTAGACGATGCTGTGTAGAAGGCCTGCATTACTGTAGACGATGCTTTGTAGAAGGCCTGCATTACTGTAGACGATGCTGTGTAGAAGGCCTACATTACAGTAGACGATGCTGTGTAGAAGGCCTCCATTACTGTAGACGATGCTGTGTAGAAGGCCTGCATTACTGTAGATGATGCTGTGTAGAAGGCCTGCAATACTGTAGACCTGATTACTGTAGACTGTGTAGAAGGCCTGCATTACTGTAGACGATGCTGTGTAGAAGGCCTACATTACTGTAGACGATGCTGTGTAGAAGGCCTGCATTACTGTAGACGATGCTGTGTAGAAGGCCTGCATTACTGTAGACGATGCTGTGTAGAAGGCCTGCATTACTGTAGACGATGCTGTGTAGAAGGCCTGCATTACTGTAGACGATGCTTTGTAGAAGGCCTGCATTACTGTAGACGATGCTGTGTAGAAGGCCTACATTACTGTAGACGATGCTGTGTAGAAGGCCTACATTACTGTAGACGATGCTGTGTAGAAGGCCTGCATTACTGTAGACGATGCTTTGTAGAAGGCCTGCTTCTACAAGGCCTGCATTACTGTAGACGATGCTTTGTAGAAGGCCTGCTTCTACAAGGCCTGCATTACTGTAGACGATGCTGTGTAGAAGGCCTACATTACTGTAGACGATGCTGTGTAGAAGGCCTGCATTACTGTAGACGATGCTTTGTAGAAGGCCTGCTTCTACAAGGCCTGCATTACTGTAGACGATGCTGTGTAGAAGGCCTACATTACTGTAGACGATGCTGTGTAGAAGGCCTACATTACTGTAGACGATGCTGTGTAGAAGGCCTGCATTACTGTAGATGTTTGTCAAAAGCTTTAATATCCCTGAAATACTGATCTGAGAGCAGTTATCTTTTTAATTTCTCACTTGGTGCCAGTACTTTACATCGTGCTAAATGGCCTTCTCTAATGAAGAATAAAAGTGCTCATTTTGCAGCTGATTTAATGTTTTTTGATATTAACCCCTCACATCCATTCATACTATTCCCACAGAAACACTGACAGGTGAAGCAGGACAGAGGCACTTGAAGGATGAAAGGGAAATTTGGTATCACTTTACAAGAAGACCTATAGCCCACTGAGTGTACAAAACATTTCCCTCAGAACAGTCTCAATTCATCGGGGCTACAAGGTGTCGAAAGTATGTCCTTTTGGTGGCGAAGCATTCTTGATACACATGGGAAACTGTTGACCATGAAAAACCCAGCAGCGTTGCAGTTCTTGACACAAACCAGTGAGCCTGACACCTACTACCATACCCCGTTCAAAGGCACTTTAATCTTTTGTTTTGGCCATTCACCCTTTTAATGGCACACATACACAATCCATGTCTCAATTGACTCAAGGCTTAAAAATCCTTCTTAAACCCGTCTCCTCCTCTTCATCTACACTGATTGAATTGGATTTAACAAGTGACATCAATAAGAGATCGTGGCTTTCACCTGGATTCACCTGATCTGTCCAAGTCATGGAAAGAGCAGGTGTTCTTAATGTTTTGTACACTCAGTGTAGATTGTTTATCAGAAGCTTCCATATCCCTAAAATCCTGATCTGAGAGCAGTTATCTTCTTAATTTCTCACTTGCTGCCATTACTTTACATTGTGCTAAATGGCCTTCTCTAATGAAGAATAAAACAGCTCATTTAGCAGCTGATTTCCTGCTTTTTGACCCTGTCACTGTGGGTTGACCCCTCACATCCATTCATACTTCAAGCAGCAGAAACACTGACAGGGGAAGCAGCACAGATACTTGAAGGGTGAAAGGGATTTGGTATCACTTTACATTAAGTTGCTCTTGATGCTTATTCTTTAAAACAAATAGTGTATTTTTAACATATTGTTAAGAAGAAAGAGTATTAAAATCTTTGTCAAATCACGTGATGAATCCATTTGCGCACAACGCATCATTTGAGTTTATACTGCAACAAAATCACTTCTAATCAGAACAGTCTGTGGACAATATTCAGATCTCAGGTGACAAACAGGACGCATTTTCATCTGCATGTCTTTCAGATTCCTGCATTATCCCTGCATTCTAAACACACCCCCTGCATTCTAAACACATCCCCTGCATTCTAAACACACCCCCTGCATTCTAAACACATTCCCTACATTCTAAACACATTCCCTACATTCTAAACACATTCCCTACATTCTAAACACATTCCCTGCATTCTAAACACATTCCCTGCATTCTAAACACATTCCCTGCATTCTAAACACACGATAAGATGTCAGCATTCCCAGACTTGTCCTCAATTTACTTTAACTATTGTTTTTCACCCCATTAGATACACATGAGTGTGGCAGAGGTTTATTGGTAGTCATAGCCATCATTATTTCTTATGCCCCATAATTAGAGATTCCAGAACAGAAGAGCCATTCGCATTTTGCTTGATAGTGTTGACGGTACATGTCATTGCACTCCTCCTCACTCATTGTCTCTCTCTCTTATTGTCTCTTTTATTTTTCTCTCCTGTTCTCTCTCTATCTTTAAACCAATCTCCCCCCCTCTCGTTCTCTCTCTTGCTTTCTTCCACTCTGACCTTTCATTCGATCTCTCTTTCTTCCCTCTCTTATCTCTCTCTATCTCTCTCTCTCTATGTGGTATGGTGGTTTTAAATCATTCTGCTACACTAAACCACCAACTGTTCATGCAGTTGAATCATGTGTGCACACACACACACACACACACACACACACACACACACACACACACACACACACACACACACACACACACACACACACACACACACACACACACACACACACACACACACACACACACACACACACACACACACACACACCACACACACACACAGAGAGAGAGAGAGAAAATCCTACTTTCTTTCAGCACTGCAGGGTGCATATGATATGCTCTTCTCCTGGCTTCTCTCTACAATGATACAACAGTTTTTTTCAGCTCTTGAGGATTCTGCAGCCAGTCTATGTGTGCTAGCATTTCTCTGTCTGCAGCAAGTCTATGTGTGCTAGCATCTCTCTGTCTGCAGCCATTCTATGTGTGCTAGCATCTCTCTGTCTGCAGCCAGTCTATGTGTGCTAGCATCTCTCTGTCTGCAGCAAGTCTATGTGTGCTAGCATCTCTCTGTCTGCAGCAAGTCTATGTGTGCTAGCATCTCTCTGTCTGCAGCAAGTCTATGTGTGCTAGCATCTCTCTGTCTGCAGCAAGTCTATGTGTGCTAGCATCTCTCTGTCTGCAGCAAGTCTATGTGTGCTAGCATCTCTCTGTCTGCAGCACGTCTATGTGTGCTAGCATCTCTCTGTCTGCAGCAAGTCTATGTGTGCTAGCATCTCTCTGTCTGCAGCAAGTCTATGTGTGCTAGCATCTCTCTGTCTGCAGCAAGTCTATGTGTGCTAGCATCTCTCTGTCTGCAGCAAGTCTATGTGTGCTAGCATCTCTCTGTCTGCAGCACGTCTATGTGTGCTAGCATCTCTCTGTCTGCAGCAAGTCTATGTGTGCTAGCATCTCTCTGTCTGCAGCAAGTCTATGTGTGCTAGCATCTCTCTGTCTGCAGCTATTCTATGTGTGCTAGCATCTCTCTGTCTGCAGCCAGTCTATGTGTGCTAGCATCTCTCTGTCTGCAGCAAGTCTATGTGTGCTAGCATCTCTCTGTCTGCAGCTATTCTATGTGTGCTAGCATCTCTCTGTCTGCAGCTATTCTATGTGTGCTAGCATCTCTCTGTCTGCAGCAAGTCTATGTGTGCTAGCATCTCTCTGTCTGCAGCAAGTCTATGTGTGCTAGCATCTCTCTGTCTGCAGCTATTCTATGTGTGCTAGCATCTCTCTGTCTGCAGCCAGTCTATGTGTGCTAGCATCTCTCTGTCTGCAGCTATTCTATGTGTGCTAGCATCTCTCTGTCTGCAGCAAGTCTATGTGTGCTAGCATCTCTCTGTCTGCAGCTATTCTATGTGTGCTAGCATCTCTCTGTCTGCAGCCAGTCTATGCTAGCATCTCTCTGTCTGCAGCAAGTCTATGTGTGCTAGCATCTCTCTGTCTGCAGCCAGTCTATGCTAGCATCTCTCTGTCTACAGCCAGTCTATGTGTGCTAGCATCTTGTTATCTCAGCTAACAACTTCTAGATAAATGAGTTATTTTGAGTGCTGCAGGCTATGGATGATATTATTGTCTCATAATGGGAATAAGCAGATCCTGGGAAAAGCTAGCGGAGATAGAGAACCAAATGGGAGTCCTCATAGTGTGAGCCCTAATAACTCCCATTAGATAGAATGTAGAGGAAGCCAATAACATTTCACTGTTTAAATCAAATCAAATCAAATGTATTTATATAGCCCTTCGTACATCAGCTGATATCTCAGAGTGCTGTACAGAAACCCAGCCTAAAACCCCAAACAGCAAGCATTGCAGGTGTAGAAGTTTAGCCAGCAAATGTACTGCTCACCATAAAGCATTGATGTTCCCAGTTCAATTAAACATTTAACATGTTCTTTGTTAGATGAATTAAATATAATGTGCTTACATCATGAATGATTTATGCATATGCACTGTGTATTGGGCTTTTAAGATTGTTTTGTCTCAATCAAACACAGTTGGAACACATGATCATGGTTTTACCAACATTCTGCTGTACTAAAACTTCTGCAACATTTATAACTAGTAGAATATGCACCTAAAACAATTTGTATCTTATTCTAGAGTGTGTCTGTAAATTCCACAGATTCTCGCTTCGTTAATTACTTTGTGAGTGAGCTGTTATGATTTCCCTCGACTACCTGCCTCCCATTCTAATGTGCACTTACAGTAGTGTGGGTACCAGTTTCGGCATTTTGATGTCAGTTCGCCGTAACTGTCAAGAATTTTACACAATGGGAGCAGATTTTACATCAAAAGGACATAATGACATACACGACATCGCGTGGGTACCAGTTTCGTAGAACATCTCATTCCAAAATCATGGGCATTAATATGGAGTTGGTCCCCCCTTTGCTGAAATAACAGCCGCCACTCTTCTGGAAAGGCTTTCCATTAGATGTTGGAACATTGCTGCTATAACAGTCTCCACTCTTCTGGGAAGGGAAGGCTTTCCATTAGATGTTGGAACATTGCTGCTATAACAGTCTCTACTCTTCTGGGAAGGCTTTCCATTAGATGTTGGAACATTGCTGCTATAACAGTCTCCACTCTTCTGGGAAGGCTTTCCACTAGATGTTGGAACATTGCTGCTATAACAGTCTCCACTCTTCTGGAAAGGCTTTCCATTAGATGTTGGAACATTGCTGCGGGGGCTTCCATTCCGCCACGAGCATTAGTGAGGCACTGGTGTTGGGCGATTAGGCCTGGCTTTCCAATTCATCCCAAAGGTGTTTGATGGGGTTGAGGTCAGGGCTTTGTTTAGGCCAGTCAAGTTCTTCCACACCGATCTTGACAAACCAGGGTCATCTGGGTTTGGCCTGGGATAGGCCGGCATTGTAAATAAGAATTTGTTCTTAACTAACTTGCATAGTTAAATAAAGGTTAAATAAAAAATGTAAACATTTAAATTTTAAATAATTGTTCATGGCATTGTCATGTTGAAACAGGAAAGGACCTTCCCCAAACTGTGTTAAGCATTAAGATTTCCCTTCACTAGAACCAAGGGACCTAGCCCGAACCATGAAAAACTATTATCTCTCCTCCACCAAACTTCACAGTTGGCATTGAAGCAAGTAGCGTTCTCCTGGCAAACCAGATGTGTCCGTCGGACTGCCAGATGGTGAAGTGTGATTCATCACTCCAGAGAACGCCTTTCCACTGCTCCAGAGACCAATGGTGGTGAGCTTTACACCACTCCAGCTGATGCTTGGCATAGCACGTGGTGATCTTAGGCTCATGTGCAGCTGCTTGGCCATGGAAATCCATTTCCCGACAAACAGTTATTGTGCCGTTGTTCTGACGTTGTTCCAGAGGTAGTTTTGAACTTGGTAGTGAGTATTGCTACCAAGGACAGACGTTTTTTACGTGCTACTTTCTTCAGCAGTCCCATTCTGTGAGCTTGTGTGGCCTACCACTTCACGGCTGAGCTATTGTAGCGAATAGATTCCATTTCACAATGACAGCACTTACAGTTGACCAGGGCAGCTCTAGCAAGGCAGAAATTTGACGAACTGATTTGTTGGAAAGGCGGCATCTTATGACGCTGCCCTGTTGAAAGTCACTGAGCTCTTCAGTAAGGCCATTCCACTGCCAATGTTTGTCTATGGAGATTGCATGGCTGGGTGCTCGATTATATCCACCTGTCAGCAACGGGTGTGGCTGAAATAGCCGGATCCACTAATTAGAAGCCGTGTCCACATACTTTTGCTATGCGTATTTATAAGACAATTTCCAGCAAAGCACCAGTGAAGGTCATTCTTCACACAGTTGGTGACCGGAACAGGGACAGAACCATGAAGAAAGCCTGTAATGGGATGTGAGCTCAGGGGGTGAGGAAAGGGTCAAGATAGACCTTAAGAGATAAACGGATAATAGATGTGTTTCCCAAATGGCACCCTATTCCCTTTATAGTGCACTACTTTTGACCAAAGTCCATGGGGTGCTGGTTAAAAGTAGTGCACTACAGTATATAAGAAATAGGGTGCCATTAGGGAAATAGTGGAGAACTCACCATTGCTGGTGTCCTCGAGGTACACTCTGCCCAAGATCAAGGGCAGTGGTGCTTCATTGAAAATCTATACTGCCCTACCAAGCAAAAAGGCAGTAACTGCTCATAGCGTGGAACTGAGAAAAATGTCTTCTATTTACCTTAACTTAACTTTATACAGTTACTGCTAACATGACCCCCATTTTCTCCAAAACACAATACAATAGAGGCAGGATACTTGTCCACCTGATTAAGTATGTATTTAATGTAGCAAACATGACATTAACTCATTTTTGACCAAATGAGCAGTTACTGCCTTTTTTCTTGGTAGAGCAGTATAGTCATCTTCATACTCAATTTGATCTCATTAGGGTGCATGGTTGTAGGTCCTGCTGTCAATTAAGCCTACCCAATTAACTAGGGTAGGTGTTTTAAATGTATCCTCTCTCTCTCCCCAAAAACACACTGTTCAACAAACTGCTATGATTTCACCTAGTAGAGGTTAGAAGATTCAACAGAATGCGGATGAATCGTTCAGTATATTTCTCTTGTTAAGGCCTTTTTTTGCATAAGGTCTTGAAAGAGTCCATGCACAAGTCTTTAAGGTTTCTGAGCTGCAAGTAGGACAAATAAGAAAGAGATCAATTTTAAGGAAGAATCAAGCAGAATAGTCTTAAGAGAATGAGAAGCCAGAGGTGAACAAATTGTGTGATGTTATTTTTCCCTGAATATGATGGTGTTCTGAAATGAAAAAAAGGCAAAGCTACCTTTCATTTTAGAGTAACATAATTAAAACACGCAGCTAATTATTGCCATTTAAAGGCACACATTGTCATCCTGTAGAGCTCACTAATCATGTCATCCTGTAGAGCTCACTAATCATGTCATCCTGTAGAGCTCACTAATCATGTCATCCTGTAGAGCTCACTAATCATGTCATCCTGTAGAGCTCACTAATCATGTCATCCTGTAGAGCTCACTAATCATGTCATCCTGTAGAGCTCACTAATCATGTCATCCTGTAGAGCTCACTAATCATGTCATCCTGTAGAGCTCACTAATCATGTCATCCTGTAGAGCTCACTAATCATGTCATCCTGTAGAGCTCACTAATCATGTCATCCTGTAGAGCTCACTAATCATGTCATCCTGTAGAGCTCACTAATCATGTCATCCTGTAGAGCTCACTAATCATGTCATCCTGTAGAGCTCACTAATCATAATCATGTCATCCTGTAGATCTCATCCATCCTGTAGAGCTCACTAATCATGTCATCCTGTAGAGCTCACTAATCATGTCATCCTGTAGAGCTCACTAATCATGTCATCCTGTAGAGCTCACTAATCATGTCATCCTGTAGAGCTCACTAATCATGTCATCCTGTAGAGCTCACTAATCATGTCATCCTGTAGAGCTCACTAATCATGTCATCCTGTAGAGCTCACTAATCATGTCATCCTGTAGAGCTCACTAATCATGGCTGAGGGATTTCAGGAGGAAAACAAATATGTCATTCTGAAACCACATTGAATCATATTCCTTGGAGCCAGATGAAAAATTAAGACTGTGAACAATAATACAGGTTTAATTTGAATATTTCTAGAAAGACTGCGGTCGCATTCCAAATGCTACCCTGTTCCCTACAATGTGCACTACTTGACTTATTACTCATAGGGCCCTGGTCAAAAGGTGATACATACAGAATAGGATGTCATTTGCGACACACCCTGTGAGGTACTGTACCCTGGAGTGATTCATCCTTAATCATGTATTTACCATTTTTAATAAGAAGTGTGTGTTTATTTTGGGGTAATAGATATCAAAATAAATGTATAGAGGACAGTTAGATGATTCTGGGAAAATGAATACAGCCACAATGAGATTGGAAATGGTGCATTGATAGATAGAAAATTATTGGAGGACTTGTGGAGTTCTTAGAGCAGTGTAAGATGCAACAAACACAGACATATTGGGGGACACACAATACACACACACACGTACATACACAAACAATACACACACACACACACACACACACACACACACACACACACACACACACACACACACACACACACACACACACACACACACACACACACACACACACACACACACACACACACACACACACACGTACACACACACATACATACATACATACATACACACACACACACACATACACACACACACACACACACACACACACACACACACATACATACATACACATACACCCACACATACACACACACACACACACACACACACACACACACACATACACACACACACATACTGTATATACACATACAGTACACACACACTGATTGATTTGCGTCCCCTATCACAGCACCAAGTTGAGAAGAGCTGGACAGATTGACAGATTTTTAAAAATTAAACATGGGTTATTTTTATTTATTTTTATTTTTTATTTCACCTTTATTTAACCAGGTAGGCTAGTTGAGAACAAGTTCTCATTTTCAACTGCGACCTGGCCAAGAAGAAGCGTAGCAATTCGACACATACAACAACACAGAGTTACACATGGAATAAACAAACATACAGTCAATAATACAGTAGAAGAAAGAAAACAAAAAGTCTATATACAGTGAGTGCAAATTAGGTAAGTTAAGAAAATAAATAGGCCATGGTGGCGATGTAATTACAATATAGCAATTAAACACTGGAATGGTAGATCGGCAGAAGATGAATGTGCAGGTAGAGATACTGGGGTGCAAAGGAGCTAAATAAATAAATAAATACCAGTATGGGGATGAGGTAGGTAGATACTGTAGATGGGCTGTTTACAAATGGGCTATGTACAGGTGCAGTGATCTGTAAACTGCTCTGACAGATGGTGCTTAAAGCTAGTGAGGGAGATGTGAGTCTCCAGCTTCAGAGATTTTTGCAATTCGTTCCAGTCATGGGCAGCAGAGAACTGGAAGGAAAGACGACCAAAGGAGGAATTGGCTTTGGGGGTGACCAGTGAGATATACCTGCTGGAGCGCGTGCTACGAGTGGGTGCTGCTATGTTGACCAGTGAGCTGAGATAAGGCGGGGCTTTACCCAGCAGAGACTTGTAGATAACCTGTAGCCAGTGGGTTTGGCGATGAGTATGAAGCGAGGGCTAACCAACGAGAGCGTACAGGTCGCAAAGCTGGGTAGTGTATGGGGCTTGGTGACAAAACGGATGGCACTGTGATAGACTGCATCCAGTTTGTTGAGTAGAGTGTTGGAGGCTATTTTATAGATGACATCACCGAAGTCGAGGATCGGTAGGATGGTCAGTTTTACGAGGATATGTTTGGCAGCATGAGTGAAGGATGCTTTGTTGCGATATAGGAAGCTGATTCTAGATTTCATTTTGGATTGGAGATGCTTAATGTGACCAGACACCCAGGTATTTGTAGTTGTCCACGTATTCTAAGTCAGAGCTGTCCAGAGTAGTGATGCTGGACAGGCGAGCAGGTGCGGGCAGCGATCGGTTGAATAGCATGCATTTAGTTTTACTTGCATTTAAGAGTTGGAGGCCACGGAAGGAGAGTTGTATGGCATTGAGTTGTATGGCAGGAGTTGTATGGCATTGAAGCTCGTCTGGAGGTTAGTTAACACAATGTCCAAGGAGGGTCGAGAAGTATACAGAATGATAACTGGAATATGTGGGCCTCTAATTAGTTCACAAACGTAATATATATTTCATGAGCTCAAATGAGATTTCTGGTTGGATCGTGTTCTATTGATGAGATGTTATTGTGTTTTTATTGAGCCTTGGAGGACAAATCATCTTCAACAAAAGTTGATTGTTTCACATTATAATGGTCACGTTGATGTCCTCCAATTCCAATGTTTTCTACTTAACAACACTGTGAATACTACAGCCAAGATTACTAGTGTGAATATGCCATTGTAACCCATCGTTTGGAGGGCTGGGAGAGTGGAACATTGACTATATGGAAAATTAAGAACAGACTAAGGCAGCATACAGGAGCTCATAAAATGTTACTTTTTTCCTCGGGAAGCAACTAGCATCTCAATCACGTCACATAACAGACACGACAGGCATTACTAATTAATGATAATCACTTCTAATATTTTATTATTATTTTTAATTTTTATTTAACCTTTATTTAACCAGGTAAGGCTAGTTGAGAACAAGTTCTCATTTACAACTGCGACCTGGCCAAGATAAAGCATAGCAGTGTGAACAGACAACACAGAGTTACACATGGAGTAAACAATTAACAAGTCAATAACACAGTAGGAAAAAAAATAAAAAAGAGGGTCTATATACATTGTGTGCAAGAGGCATGAGGAGGAAGGCGAATAATTACAATTTTGCAGATTAACACTGGAGTGATAAATGATCAGATGGTCATGTACAGGTAGAGATACTGGTGTGCAAAAGAGCAGAAAAGTAAATAAATATAAACAGTATGCGGATGAGGTAGGTAAATTGGGTGGGCTATTTACCAATAGACTATGTACAGCTGCAGCGATCGGTTAGCTGCTCAGATAGCAGATGTTTGAAGTTGGTGAGGGAGATAAGTCAACAACTTCAGCGATTTTTGCAATTCGTTCCAGTCACAGGCAGCAGAGAACTGGAACGAAAGGCGGCCAAATTAGGTGTTGGCTTTAGGGATGATCAGTGAGATACACCTGCTGGAGCGCGTGCTACGGATGGGTGTTGCCATCGTGACCAGTGAACTGAGATAAGGCGGAGCTTTACCTAGCATGGACTTGTAGATGACATGGAGCCAGTGGGTCTGGAGACGAATATGTAGCGATGACCAGCCGACTAGAGCATACAGGTCGCAGTGGTGGGTGGTATAAGGTGCTTTAGTAACAAAACGGATGGCACTGTGAGAAACTGCATCCAGTTTTCTGAGTAGAGTATTGGAAGCTATTTTGTAGATGACATCGCCAAAGTCGAGGATCGGTAGGATAGTCAGTTTTTACTAGGGTAAGTTTGGCGGTGTGAGTGAAGGAGGCTTTGTTGCGGAATAGAAAGCCGACTCTAGATTTGATTTTAGATTGGAGATGTTTGATATGAGTCTCAGAGGAGAGTTTACAGTCTAGCCAGACACCTAGGTACTTATAGATGTCCACATATTCTAGGTCGGAACCATCCAGGGTGGTGATGCTAGTCGGGCGTGCAGGTGCAGGCAGCGAACGGTTGAAAAGCATGCATTTGGTTTTACTAGTGTTTAAGAGCAGTTGGAGGCCACGGAAGGAGTGTTGTATGGCGTTGAAGCTCGTTTGGAGGTTAGATAGCACAGTCTTACTATATTTATTGAAGAAATGTCCTCGCTAGGTTTGATGTAATGAACAGATTAACTACCGGTAATTAACTACCAGTTTTCACAAATGCTTTTTTTCCGCATAAAACTTTGGATGTTTTGGATTATAAGTGTACCTCAAGGAAAATGTTGTATAGTTCCTGTAGACGTGAGTCATCCAACTATACATTTTCTTGTAGTTTCATTTGAAGTCTACACATTCATTTACAATTGATAGAAATACTTCCAATGGTACATACTTCAGGGTATTCATATATTTTGAATACTTTTTAGTGCTCATATTATTGATATCCCTTAATAAGTTGTTTAATTTTCAATCAATCAATCAATCAATCGTTCAATCACATTTTATTTGTCACAGGTGCCGATTATAACGCTGTAGAATTAACCGGGAAATGATTGCTTACGAATCCTTCCCAACGATGGAGATTACAACAATAACAATAAGAAGATATGGCGGGGCTTTACCTAGCAGGGTCTTGTAGATAACCTGTAGCCAGTGGGTTTGGCGACGAGTATGAAGCGAGGGCCAACCAACAAGAGCGTACAGGTCGCAATGGTGGGTAGTGTATGGGGCTTTGGTGACAAAAACGGATGGCACTGTGATAGACTGCATCCAGTTTGTTGAGTAGAGTGTTGGAGGCTATTTTATAGATGACATCACCGAAGTCGAGGATCGGTAGGATGGTCAGTTTTACGAGGGTATGTTTGGCAGCATGAGTGAAGGATGCTTTGTTGCGATATAGGAAGCCGATTCTAGATTGAATTTGGATTGGAGATGCTTAATGTGAGTCTGGAAGGAGAGTTTACAGTCTAACCAGACACCCAGGTATTTGTAGTTGTCCACGTATTGCTAAGTCAGAGCCGTCCACAGTAGTGATCAAATTTATTTATATAGCCCTTCGTACATCAGCTGATATCTCAAAGTGCTGTACAGAAACCCAGCCTAAAACCCCAAACAGCAAGCAATGCAGGTGTAGAAGCACGGTGGCTAGGAAAAACTCCCTAGAAAGGCCAAAACCTAGGAAGAAACCTAGAGAGGAACCAGGCTATGTGGGGTGGCCAGTCCTCTTCTGGCTGTGCCGGGTGGAGATTATAACAGAACATGGCCAAGATGTTCAAATGTTCATAAATGACCAGCATGGTCAAATAATAGTAAGGCAGAACAGTTGAAACTGGAGCAGCAGCATGTCCAGGTGGACTGGGGACAGCAAGGAGTCATCATGTCAGGTAGTCCTGGGGCATGGTCCTAGGGCTCAGGTCAGTTGAACCTGGAGCAGCAGCATGGCCAGGTGGACTGGGGACAGCAAGGAGTCATCATGTCAGGTAGTCCTGGGGCATGGTCCTAGGGCTCAGGTCCTCCGAGAGAGAGAAAGAAAGAAGCAGAGAATTAGAGAACGCACACTTAGATTCACACAGGACACCGAATAGGACAGGAGAAATACTCCAGATATAACAAACTGACCCTAGCCCCCCGACACAAACTACTGCAGCATAAATACTGGAGGCTGAGACAGGAGGGGTCAGGAGACACTGTGGCCCCATCCGAGGACACCCCGGACAGGGCCAAACAGGAAGGATATAACCCCACCCACTTTGCCAAAGCACAGCCCCACACCACTAGAGGGATATCTTCAACCACCAACTTACCATCCTGAGACAAGGCTGAGTATAGCCCACAAAGATCTCCGCCACGGCACAAACCAAACAATGGGGGTGGGGCAACCCAGACAGGATGACCACAACAGTGAATCAACCCACTCAGGTGACGCACCCCTGCAGGGACGGCATGAGAGAGCCCCAGTAAGCCAGTGACTCAGCCCCTGTAATAGGGTTAGAGGCAGAGAATCCCAGTGGAAAGAGGGGAACCGGCCAGGCAGAGACAGCAAGGGCGGTTCGTTGCTCCAGAGCCTTTCCGTTCACCTTCCCACTCCTGGGCCAGACTACACTCAATCATATGACCCACTGAAGAGATGAGTCTTCAGTAAGGACTTAAAGGTTGAGACCGAATTTGCGTCTCTGACATGGGTAGGCAGACCGTTCCATAAAAATGGAGCTCTATAGGAGAAAGCCCTGCCTCCAGCTGTTTGCTTAGAAATTCTAGGGACAATTAGGAGGCCTGCATCTTGTGACCGTAGCGTACGTGTAGGTATGTACGGCAGGACCAAATCAGAGAGATAGGTAGGAGCAAGCCCATGTAATGCTTTGTAGGTTAGCAGTAAAACCTTGAAATCAGCCCTTGCTTTGACAGGAAGCCAGTGTAGAGAGGCTAGCACTGGAGTAATATGATCAAATTTTTTGGTTCTAGTCAGGATTCTAGCAGCCGTATTTAGCACTAACTGAAGTTTATTTAGTGCTTTATCCGGGTAGCCGGAAAGTAGAGCATTGCAGTAGTCTAACCTAGAAGTGACAAAAGCATGGAGTAATTTTTCTGCATCATTTTTGGACAGAAAGTTTCTGATTTTTGCAATATTACGTAGATGGAATAAAGCTGTCCTCGAAATGGTCTTGATATGTTCTTCAAAAGAGAGATTAGGGTCCAGAGTAACGCCGAGGTCCTTCACAGTTTTATTTGAGACGACTGTACAACCATTAAGATTAATTGTCAGATTCAACAGAAGATCTCTTTGTTTCTTGGGACCTAGAACAAGCATCTCTGTTTTGTCCGAGTTTAATAGTAGAAAGTTTGCAGCCATCCACTTCCTTATGTCTGAAACACATGCTTCTAGCGAGGGCAATTTTGGGGCTTCACCATGTTTCATTGAAATGTACAGCTGTGTGTCATCCGCATAGCAGTGAAAGTTAACATTATGTTTTCGAATAACATCCCCAAGAGGTAAAATGTATAGTGAAAACAATAGTGGTCCTAAAACAGAACCTTGAGGAACACCGAAATTGACAGTTGATTTGTCAGAGGACAAACCATTCACAGAGACAAACTGATATCTTTCCGACAGATAAGATCTAAACCAGGCCAGAACATGTCCGTGTAGACCAATTTGGGTTTCCAATCTCTCCAAAAGAATGTGGTGATCGATGGTATCAAAAGCAGCACTAAGGTCTAGGAGCACGAGGACAGATGCAGAGCCTCGGTCCGATGCCATTAAAATGTCATTTACCACCTTCACAAGTGCCGTCTCAGTGCTATGATGGGGTCTAAAACCAGACTGAAGCATTTCGTATACATTGTTTGTCTTCAGGAAGGCAGTGAGTTGCTGCGCAACAGCCTTCTCTAAAATTTTTGAGAGGAATGGAAGATTCGATATAGGCCGATAGTTTTTTATATTTTCTGGGTCAAGGTTTGGCTTTTTCAAGAGAGGCTTTATTACTGCCACTTTTAGTGAGTTTGGTACACATCCAGTGGATAGAGAGCCGTTTATTATGTTCAACATAGGAGGGCCAAGCACAGGAAGCAGCTCTTTCAGTAGTTTAGTTGGAATAGGGTCCAGTATGCAGCTTGAAGGTTTAGAGGCAATGATTATTTTCATCATTGTGTCAAGAGATATAGTACTAAAACACTTGAGCGTCTCTCTTGATCCTAGGTCCTGGCAGAGTTGTGCAGACTCAGGACAACAGAGGTTTGGAGGAATACGCAGGTTTAAAGAGGAGTCCGTAATTTGCTTTCTAATAATCATAATCTTTTCCTCAAAGAAGTTCATGAATTTATCACTGCTAAAGTGAAAGTCATCCTCTCTTGGGGAATGCTGCTTTTTAGTTAGCTTTGCGACAGTATCAAAAGGAATTTCGGATTGTTCTTATTTTCCTCAATTAAGTTAGAAAAATAGGATGATCGAGCAGCAGTAAGGGCTCTTCGGTACTGCACGGTACCGTCTTTCCAAGCTAGTCGGAAGACTTCCAGTTTGGTGTGGCGCCATTTCCGTTCCAATTTTCTGGAAGCTTGCTTCAGAGCTCGGGTATTTTCTGTGTACCAGGGAGCTAGTTTCTTATGAGAAATGTTTTTAGTTTTTAGGGGTGCAACTGCATTTAGGGTATTGCGCAAGGTTAAATCGAGATCCTCAGTTAGGTGGTTAACTGATTTTTGTCCTCTGGCGTCCTTGGGTAGGCAGAGGGAGTCTGGAAGGGCATCAAGGAATCTTTGTGTTGTCTGTGAATTTATAGCATGACTTTTGATGGTCCTTGGTTGGGGTCTGAGCAGATTATTTGTTGCAATTGCAAACGTAATAAAATGGTGGTCCGATAGTCCAGGATTATGAGGAAAAACATTAAGATCCACAACATTTATTCCATGGGACAAAACTAGGTCCAGCGTATGACTGTGATAGTGAGTGGGTCCAGAGACATGTTGGACAAAACCCACTGAGTCGATGATGGCTCCGAAAGCCTTTTGGAGTGGGTCTGTGGACTTTTCCATGTGAATATTAAAGTCACCAAAGGTTAGAATATTATCTGCTACAAGGTCCGATAGGAATTCAGGGAACTCAGTGAGAAACACTGTATATGGCCCAGGAGGCCTGTAAACAGTAGCTATAAAAAGTGATTGAGTAGGCTGCATAGATTTCATGACTAGAAGCTCAAAAGACAAAAACGTAATTTTCTTTTGTAAATTGAAATTTGCTATCGTAAATGTTAGCAACACCTCCGCCTTTGCGGGATGCACGAGGGATATGGTCACTAGTGTAGCCAGGAGGTGAGGCCTCATTTAAAACAGTAAATTCCTCAGGCTTAAGCCATGTTTCAGTCAGGCCAATCACATCAAGATTATGATCAGTGATTAGTTCATTGACTATAATTGCCTTTGAAGTAAGGGATCTAACATTAAGTAGCCCTATTTTGAGATGTGAGGTATCATGATCTCTTTCAGCAATGACAGGAATGGAGGTGGTCTTTATCCTAGTGAGATTGCTAAGGCGAACACCGCCATGTTTAGTTTTGCCCAACCTAGGTCGAGGCACAGACAAATGGTGATAGCTGAGCTGACTACACTGACTGTGCTAGTGGCAGACTCCACTATGCTGGCAGGCTGGCTAACAGCCAGCTGCCTGACCTGCACCCTATTTCATTGTGGAGCTAGAGGAGTTAGAGCCCTGTCTATGTTGGTAGATAAGATGAGAGCACCCCTCCAGCTAGGATGGAGTCCGTCACTCCTCAGCAGATGCTGTACGGGCGAGCAGGTGCGGGCAGCGATCGGTTGAATAGCATGCATTTAGTTTTACTTGCATTTAAGAGCAGTTGGAGGCCACGGAAGGAGAGTTGTATGGCATTGAAGCTCGTCTGGAGGTTAGTTAACACAGTGTCCAAGGAGGGGCCAGAAGTATACAGAATGGTAACTGGAATATGTGGGCCTCTAATTAGTTCACAAACGTAATATATATTTTATGAGCTCAAATGAGATTTCTGGTTGGATCGTGTTCTATTGATGAGATGTTATTGTGTTTTTATTGAGCCTTGAAGGACAAATCATCTTCAACAAAAGTTGATTGTTTCACATTATAATGGTCACGTTGATGTCCTCCAATTCCAATGTTTTCTACTTAACAACACTGTGAATACTACAGCCAAGATTACTAGTGTGAATATGCCATTGTAACCCATCGTTTGGAGGGCTGGGAGAGTGGAACATTGACTATATGGAAAATTAAGAACAGACTAAGGCAGCATACAGGAGCTCATAAAATGTGACTTTTTCCTCGGGAAGCAACTAGCATCTCAATCACGTCACAAAACAGACACGACAGGCATTACTAATTAATGATAATCACTTCTAATGTTCAGTCTTACTATATTTATTGAAGAAATGTCTTCGCTAGGTTTGATGTAATGAACAGATTAACTACCGGTAATTAACTACCAGTTTTCACAAATACTTTTTTCCACATAAAACTTTGGATGTTTTGGATTATAAGTGTACCTCAAGGAAAATGTTGTATAGTTCCTGTAGACGTGAGTCATCCAACTAAACATTTTCTTGTAGTTTCATTTGAAGTCTACACATTCATTTACAATTGATAGAAATAATTCCAATGGTACATACTTCAAGGTATTCATATATTTTTAATAATTTTTAATGCTCATATTATTGATATCCATTAATAAGTTGTTTAAATTTCAATCAATCAATCAATCGTTCAATCACATTTTATTTGTCACAGGTGCCGATTATAACGCTGTAGAATTAACCGGGAAATTATTGCTTACGAATCCTTCCACAAGAAGGGAGGTATATACAGGGAGTACCAGCACCAGATCAATGTGGAGCTATATACAGGGAGTACCAGCACCAGATCAATGTGGAGCTATATACAGGGAGTACCAGTACCAGATCAATGTGGAGCTATATACAGGGAGTACCAGTACCAGATCAATGTGGAGCTATATACAGGGAGTACCAGCACCAGATCAATGTGGAGCTATATACAGGGAGTACCAGTACCAGATCAATGTGGAGCTATATACAGGAGTACCAGCACCAGATCAATGTGGAGCTATATACAGGAGTACCAGCACCAGATCAATGTGGAGCTATATACAGGAAGTACCAGTACCAGATCAATGTGGAGCTATATACAGGAGTACCAGCACCAGATCAATGTGGAGCTATATACAGGAAGTACCAGTACAAGATCAATGTGGAGCTATATACAGGGAGTACCAGCACCAGATCAATGTGGAGATATATACAGGGAGTACCAGTACCAGATCAATGTGGAGCTATATACAGGAAATACCAGTACAAGATCAATGTTGAGCTATATACCAGGAGTACCAGTACCAGATCAATGTGGAGCTATATACAGGAAGTACCAGTACCAGATCAATGTGGAGCTATATACAGGGAGTACCAGTACCAGATCAATGTGGAGCTATATACAGGAAGTACCAGTACAAGATCAATGTGGAGCTATATACAGGGAGTACCAGTACCAGATCAATGTGGAGCTATATACAGGGAGTACCAGTACCAGATCAATGTGGAGCTATATACAGGAAGAACCAGTACCAGATCAATGTGGAGCTATAATATACAGGAAGTACCAGTACAAGATCAATGTGGAGCTATATACAAGGAGTACCAGTACCAGATCAATGTGGAGCTATATACAGGAAGTATCAGTACCAGATCAATGTGGAGCTAAATACAGGGAGTACCAGTACCAGATCAATGTGGAGCTAAATACAGGGAGTACCAGTACCAGATCAATGTGGAGCTATATACAGGGAGTACCAGTACCAGATCAGTGGAGCTATATACAGGAATAACCAGTACCAGATCAATGTGGAACTATATACATGGAGAACCAGTACCAGATCAATGTAGAGCTATATACAGGAAGAACCAGTACCAGATCAATGTGGAGCTATATATAACCAGTACCAGATCAATGTGGAGCTATATACCCAGTACCAGATCAATGTGGAGCTATATACAGGAATAACCAGTACCAGATCACTATATACAGGAATAACCAGTACCAGATAAATGTGGAGCTATATACAGGAAGTACCAGTACCAGATCAATGTGGAGCTATATACAGGGAGTACCAGTACCAGATCAATGTGGATCTATATACAGGACGTACCAGTACCAGATCAATGTGGAGCTGTATACAGGAAGTACCAGTACCAGATCAATGTGGAGCTAAATACAGGACGTAGTACCAGATCAATGTGGAGCTCTTTACAGGAGTACCAGTACCAGATCAATGTGGAGCTATATACAGGAGTACCAGTACCAGATCAATGTGGAGCTATATACAGGAAGAACCAGTACCAGATCAATGTGGAGCTATATACAGGAAGAACCAGTATCAGATCAATGTGGAGCTATATACAGGAATAACCAGTACCAGATCAATGTGGAACTATATACATGGAGAACCAGTACCAGATCAATGTAGAGCTATATACAGAAGAACCAGTACCAGATCAATGTGGAGCTATATACAGGAAGAACCAGTACCAGATCA
Organism: Oncorhynchus keta; assembly: GCF_023373465.1. Taxonomy (NCBI): domain Eukaryota; kingdom Metazoa; phylum Chordata; class Actinopteri; order Salmoniformes; family Salmonidae; genus Oncorhynchus; species Oncorhynchus keta. The sequence goes on along the minus strand of NC_068440.1, from coordinate 34,219,331 downwards.
ATGTGGAGCTATATACAGGGATAACCAGTACCAGATCAATGTGGAGCTATATACAGGGATAACCAGTACCAGATCAATGTGGAGCTATATACAGGAATAACCAGTACCAGATCAATGTGGAACTATATACAGGAATAACCAGTACCAGATAAATGTGGAGCTATATACAGGAAGTACCAGTACCAGATCAATGTGGAGCTATATACAGGGAGTACCAGTACCAGATCAATGTGGATCTATATACAGCTACCAGTACCAGATCAATGTGGAGCTGTATACAGGAAGTACCAGTACCAGATCAATGTGGAGCTAAATACAGACGTCAGTACCAGATCAATGTGGAGCTCTTTACAGGGAGTACCAGTACCAGATCAATGTGGAGCTATATACAGGAAGTACCAGTACAAGATCAATGTGGAGCTCTTTACAGAGGACCAGTACCAGATCAATGTGGAGCTATATACAGGAAGAACCAGTACCAGATCAATGTGGAACTATATACAGGAATAACCAGTACCAGATAAATGTGGAGCTATATACAGGAAGTACCAGTACCAGATCAATGTGGAGCTATATACAGGGAGTACCAGTACCAGATCAATGTGGAGCTATATACAGGGAGTACCAGTACCAGATCAATGTGGAGCTCTTTACAGGGAGTACCAGTACCAGATCAATGTGGAGCTATATACAGGACGTACCAGTACCAGATCAATGTGGAGCTCTTTACAGGGAGTACCAGTACCAGATCAATGTGGAGCTATATACAGGAAGTACCAGTACAAGATCAATGTGGAGCTCTTTACAGGGAGGACCAGTACCAGATCAGTTTTACTCAACAGGACTCATTGTAGCATATTACTAAGAATTTGAAAAATTCAGATAATTAGAATAGTTTACTAAGATGTGGGCTTATACTACTCTGGCTCCTTGCTGATGTTTGAATCTATGTTAGTGACTCATCTTTGAGATTGCATTTTCTCTAGTTTTGGATAAACTTCATACGTGTCATTCTGATCGGACTGTAATTCTCAGAGACGGCTAAATCTAGCTTAATGAAACATTCTTAGCCAAGATTTATGAAAAGTAAATCTCACAAGTAGTATTGAAATTAGCATACATGAGGAGTAGGATTACAATGTCATATTTTCCCTCATTTGCATCTACAATGTGGTTCCTACTTCGTATGAGTTGGGATTCTGTGATAGCCAGTATTGTTGACTGGCAGTGATTGCTGTTTGGTGGTTTTTCAATTTACCTGGAAATTTCTGGAAACATACAGTAAAAGAAACACTGGACAAAAGACCTAGGCAAGGGGTCAAAGGTATGCATCATGAACACATATACCCACTCCAGGTAGGATATAACAATTGACCATCTCCCCACGGACAACGCTAACCTTAGTTTTCAACATTCTGTCGCCGGGCATTATTCAGATGCGATGTGCGCTGCTCCAAAGCAATTTGTTCTCTGTCTTTTCTGATGTTGTAAAACACAGAGCAGTTAATATGCTCTAACCTTCCCCAGCCCTCCCTCCCACTTTCCCTCCCTTCCTCAATCCTACAGATTGAACAGCCCAGGCAGTCAGGGCAGTAGGTATTGTGATTCCCATAAAGAGGGTGTCATGATTGAAATGAATACAATATATCAAGCATTGCGAAGACTTCCATTGCACCATGGCTGAAATAAGCCTCCCCTCAGTCCCACGAGCCGCTAACGTGATCCAACCCAACATTAATCGTGCCTTGAATATCATTTAGAGGAGCTTTTCGTTCCCTTACCGTTTGAGAATGCTCTCGGAGACAGCGCCAGGGTTCAGGGTTCAACTCTGAGGACGTCTGAGAAGATGCATTACAGCTCCTCCTTACACCCACATGCTCCGAGGGAACCAACCAGCCAATCTGGGGTGTTATCTGGCTGCGGTGACCCAGGATGGGTGAGGTGTGTGTGTGTGGGGTGGTTACGTGTATTTGTGGCTTCCCGTCTGCTGTGCTGGTGCATTCAGGGAGAGAGAGGCTCTGCATGCTTTGTCATGCTTGTCTGAAAAGACTCAGGTCCAGTGTTAGGGAGGATTCACCTGTTTCCTTAGTGTGGTAGGGATTACAAAGATCTCACCTATCATCTCCTTGCTCGCCTTCTCAAACATGGAAATATAAAATATAAAATAAGGCCGTATAACTGTACTATTCTACTCTGAGGACAACAAAGTATTTTCCATCTGAATGGGTAAGAGGATGATCACTAACTCCTTGTGATTGTTGCCTGAACTAATCCGTGTTTGTTCTGAATATGGCCTGATTATTGTTCCAACCCCTTTGTTACTACTGTACAGTAAATACCTCATGGTGTGAAGTGGATCCATTACTTGAACTGGAAAGCATGATGTTATGGTTGTTTGATGGCAGACAGACAGACACAAGACACAAACTATACTGTCAACTGTCGTATGCTTACGAGTGCTATGTTTTTGTCTCTGTTTTCCACAGAGATCGACAAGGAGAGTTGTGGGGACCCTGGTACGCCCCTCTATGGAATAAGGGAAGGGGACAGCTTCCTGAATGGGGGCATCCTGCGCTTCGAGTGTCAGTTTGGGTTTGAACTCATCGGGGAGAGGACCATAGCATGCCAGAACAACAACCAGTGGTCGGCCAACATCCCCATGTGCATCTGTAAGTGTGAACATCTACATCACATCTATTGTCTGGGATTGTTCGTCTTGTTTTTTCATCAAAATGTGTCTGAATCCCAAGTGGCACTATTTTTTACCAGAGCCCTATGGGCACTATACTAAACTGAACAAAAATACAAACGCAACATGCAACAAAAACAAAGATTTTACTGAGTTGCAGTTCATATTTGGGCTCCCGAGTGGTGCAGCGGTCTAAGGCACTGCATCTCAGTGCTAGAGGCATCACTACAGACACCCTGGTTCGAATCAAGGCTGTATCACAACCGGCCATGATTGGGAATCCCATAAGGCGGTCGCACAATTGGCCCAGCGGTGTCCTGGTTTGGCTGGTGTAGGCCTTCATTGTAAATAAGAATTTGTTCTTAACTGACTTGCTGATTTAGATAAAGATTTCTATAAAAATGTATATAAGGAAATCATTCAATTGAAATTATTTCATAAGGCCCTAATCTATGGATTTCACATGACTGGGAATGCAGATATGCATCTGTTGTTCACAGATACCTTAAATAAAAAGGTAGGGGCGTGGATCAGAAAACTAGTCTGTATCGGGTGTGACCACCATTTGACTCATGCAGTGCAACACATCTCCTTTGCATAGAGTTGAATAGGGCTGTTGATTGTGCCCTGTGGAATGTTGTCCCACTCCTCTTTAATGGCTGTGCGATGTTGCTGTATATTGGCGGGAGTTGGAACACGCTGTCATACACGTCGATCCAGAGCATCCCAAATAATACGCAAGCCATGGAAGAGCTGGGACATTTACAGGAGTTGTGTACAGATTCTTGCGACATGGGGCGGTGTATTATCATGCTCAAACATGAGGTGATGGCAGGTGGATGAATGGCACGACAATGTAACCATTTCTAAAAACATAATTCCACGTTGACATTATGAGCTATTGTGTGTAGATCAGTGACACAACAAATCAATCAATGTTGAATTCAGGCTGTAACACAACACAATGTGAAGAAAGTGAAGGGCTGTGAATATATTCTGAAGGCACTGTATGTACACAACAAAATATACAGCATGATAATGAATGTGCTGTCAGATATGACGGTATTTACAAATATAAAGTGGGCAGTGTCTTGGTAGAGGGTAGTGTCTTGGTAGATGGTAGTGTCTTGGTAGAGGTTAGTGTCTTGGTAGAGGTTAATGTCTTGGTAGAGGGTAGTGTCTTGGTAGAGGCTAGTGTCTTGTTAGATGGGAGTGTCTTGGTAGAGGATAGTGTCTTGGTAGAGGATAGTGTCTTGTTAGATGGTAGTGTCTTGGTAGAGGATAGTGTCTTGGTAGAGGATAGTGTCTTAGAGGTTAGAGGATAGTGTCTTGGTAGAGGATTAGTGTCTTGGTAGAGGGTAGTGTCTTGTTAGATGGTCTTGGTAGTTAGTCTTGGTAGAGGCTAGTGTCTTGTTAGATGGGAGTGTCTTGGTAGAGGATAGTGTCTTGGTAGAGGATAGTGTCTTGTTAGATGGTAGTGTCTTGGTAGAGGATAGTGTCTTGGTAGAGGATAGTGTCTTGGTAGAGGGTAGTGTCTTGGTAGAGGGTAGTGTCTTGGTAGAGGTAGTGTCTTGGTAGAGGGTAGTGTCTTGGTAGAGGGTATTGTCTTGGTAGATGGTAGTGTCTTGGTAGAGGGTAGTGTCTTGGTAGATGGTAGTGTCTTGGTAGAGGGTATTGTCTTGGTAGATGGTAGTGTCTTGGTAGATGGTAGTGTCTTGGTAGATGGTAGTGTCTTGGTAGAGGATAGTGTCTTGGTAGAGGGTAGTGTCTTGGTAGATGGTAGTGTCTTGGTAGATGGTAGTGTCTTGGTAGAGGGTAGTGTCTTGGTAGAGGGTATTGTCTTGGTAGATGGTAGTGTCTTGGTAGAGGTTAGTGTATTGGTAGAAGGTATTGTCTTGGTAGAGGTAGTGTCTTGGTAGAGGGTAGTGTCTTGGTAGATGGTAGTGTCTTGGTAGAGGGTATTGTCTTGGTAGATGGTAGTGTCTTGGTAGATGGTAGTGTCTTGGTAGATGGTAGTGTCTTGGTAGATGGTAGTGTCTTGGTAGAGGGTAGTGTCTTGGTAGAGGATAGTGTCTTGGTAGAGGGTAGTGTCTTGGTAGATGGTAGTGTCTTGGTAGATGGTAGTGTCTTGGTAGAGTTTAGTGTATTGGTAGATGGTAGTGTATTGGTAGAGGTTAGTGTATTGGTAGAGGTTATTGTCTTGGTAGAGGGTAGTGTCTTGTTAGAGGGTAGTGTCTTGGTAGAGGTTAGTGTCTTGGTAGAGGGTAGTGTTTTGGTAGAGGGTAGTGTTTTGGTAGAGGGTAGTGTCTTGGTAGAGGGTAGTGTCTTGGTAGAGGGTAGTGTCTTGGTAGAGGATAGTGTCTTGGTAGACTGTAGTGTCTTGGTACAGCGTAGTGTCTTGTCTCCCACATCAATCTACAGTCTTGTCAGTGTCTTATCACTGCATTTCTGTAATCAAAACCAGTGATACCAGATCCCTGTAGATTATGATGTTGATACCATATTAACAGATGTTTCATCAATTTCTGCTACATTCAGTTCCAGGCATTATGAAGTGCGTTTACGCCATCTTTTGTCTTTTTCCCCATCCCTCTCCTCTACAGTCCCATGCCTGTCCAATTTCACAGCGCCAATGGGCACAGTCCTATCACCTGACTACCCAGAAGGCTACAGCAACAACATGAACTGCGTGTGGCTGATCCTATCGGAACCCGGCAGCCGCATCCACCTGGCCTTCAACGACTTTGACCTGGAGGCGCCTTACGACTTCCTCACCGTGAAGGACGGCGAGCTGCTGGACGCCACCGTCCTGGGACGCTTCTCGGGGACCGAGTCCCCCTCCCACCTCGACAGTAACACTAACATACTGAGGCTGGAGTTCCAGGCCGACCACTCCATGGCCGGACGAGGGTTCAACATCACCTACAGCAGTAGGTTTCACCTTGATGTCGCGTTCTGTGCTGTCCTTCGTTTGATTTGACCATGTTAGTTGATTAGGGCTCAGTTCAGTTGAACCCATGTTGTGCTATTTCCATGGTTACTCTGCCATAAACCAAGTGCAATTGAGTTTGGCCCTTGGTAATGTTAGCTGTGGCCATTTCTTTCGTTTTGTGGCACCTTGTGGTGACTTTACAGTAATGACTATAGTCCTTGTATATTTTGTCCTGATTGAATCCTTATGATATTTGTCCTACCCTGGCCTATCTCATATCTGTTTCAATTGTTTTTAGTTATCACGTAAGGGCTTAATCAATTTCCACCCAATCGACTTTGCCCTCACAGTTATGGTTATCCTTTTCAAAATGGCCTCATAACTGTTGCTTTCTGAAGGAGACGCAAAATGTCACACCAATCCATCACTTCTGTCAAAAGAATGTGGGGGAAAAAAGAGGCCATGAAATCTTTTGTGCAAATAAGGCCAAAGTCATTAGGAACAATTGTAGGAGCTGGCCTTTCTGATTGACAACCAAACTCCATATTTTAGTAAGGTACTGTCAGTGACATGATTGAGCAATGTTGCACTGATGTTATGTTCGACTGGGGGCTTTCTGTCTCAAGACATCCATCAGTCAGTCAGTCTGACTTGACCTGCGAGGCTATGGTAACAGGAGTTTAAGGCCAATTTACTTGGAAGACATCTTCCTGCAGGGATTATATCTCCTCTACGCTTCATAAAGTTCTGAAAAAATTGCTTTGAGGTCACTAGCACTACAAGGGAAATAACAAACACCCTTTAGGGGAAAGTGGTTGTTTTCATGTCGTGAAGTGCCCTGGACTGTCGCCTTGAGTCTCTTAATGCTTAACGCTAGAGCCCTTTCAACTTCCCCTTTGTAACGAGGTCTATGTTTTCATGTCGTGAAGTGCCCTGGACTGTCGCCTTGAGTCTCTTAATGCTTAACGCTAGAGCCCTTTCAACTTCCCCTTTGTTACGAGGTCTATGTTTTCATGTCGTGAAGTGCCCTGGACTGTCGCCTTGAGTCTCTTAATGCTTAACGCTAGAGCCCTTTCAACTTCCCCTTTGTAACGAGGTCTATGTTTTCATGTCGTGAAGTGCCCTGGACTGTCGCCTTGAGTCTCTTAATGCTTAACGCTAGAGCCCTTTCAACTTCCCCTTTGTAACGAGGTCTATGTTTTCATGTCGTGAAGTGCCCTGGACTGTCGCCTTGAGTCTCTTAATGCTTAACGCTAGAGCCCTTTCAACTTCCCCTTTGTAACGAGGTCTATGTTTTCATGTCGTGAAGTGCCCTGGACTGTCGCCTTGAGTCTCTTAATGCTTAACGCTAGAGCCCTTTCAACTTCCCCTTTGTAACGAGGTCTATGTTTTCATGTCGTGAAGTGCCCTGGACTGTCGCCTTGAGTCTCTTAATGCTTAACGCTAGAGCCCTTTCAACTTCCCCTTTGTAACGAGGTCTATGTTTTCATGTCGTGAAGTGCCCTGGACTGTCGCCTTGAGTCTCTTAATGCTTAACGCTAGAGCCCTTTCAACTTCCCCTTTGTAACGAGGTCTATGTTTTCATGTCGTGAAGTGCCCTGGACTGTCGCCTTGAGTCTCTTAATGCTTAACGCTAGAGCCCTTTCAACTTCCCCTTTGTATGTCGTGAAGTGCCCTGGACGAGGTCTATGTTTTCATGTCGTGAAGTGCCCTGGACTGTCGCCTTGAGTCTCTTAATGCTTAACGCTAGAGCCCTTTCAACTTCCCCTTTGTAACGAGGTCTATGTTTTCATGTCGTGAAGTGCCCTGGACTGTCGCCTTGAGTCTCTTAATGCTTAACGCTAGAGCCCTTTCAACTTCCCCTTTGTAACGAGGTCTATGTTTTCATGTCGTGAAGTGCCCTGGACTGTCGCCTTGAGTCTCTTAATGCTTAACGCTAGAGCCCTTTCAACTTCCCCTTTGTAACGAGGTCTATGTTTTCATGTCGTGAAGTGCCCTGGACTGTCGCCTTGAGTCTCTTAATGCTTAACGCTAGAGCCCTTTCAACTTCCCCTTTGTAATCTATGTTTTCATGTCGTGAAGTGCCCTGGACTGTCGCCTTGAGTCTCTTAATGCTTAACGCTAGAGCCCTTTCAACTTCCCCTTTGTAACGAGGTCTATGTTTTCATGTCGTGAAGTGCCCTGGACTGTCGCCTTGAGTCTCTTAATGCTTAACGCTAGAGCCCTTTCAACTTCCCCTTTGTAACGAGGTCTATGTTTTCATGTCGTGAAGTGCCCTGGACTGTCGCCTTGAGTCTCTTAATGCTTAACGCTAGAGCCCTTTCAACTTCCCCTTTGTAACGAGGTCTATGTTTTCATGTCGTGAAGTGCCCTGGACTGTCGCCTTGAGTCTCTTAATGCTTAACGCTAGAGCCCTTTCAACTTCCCCTTTAACGAGGTCTATGTTTTCCCGCCTTGAGTCTCTTAATGCTGTAACGAGGTCTATGTTTTCATGTCGTGAAGTGCCCTGGACTGTCGCCTTGAGTCTCTTAATGCTTAACGCTAGAGCCCTTTCAACTTCCCCTTTGTAACGAGGTCTATGTTTTCATGTCGTGAAGTGCCCTGGACTGTCGCCTTGAGTCTCTTAATGCTTAACGCTAGAGCCCTTTCAACTTCCCCTTTGTTACGAGGTCTATGTTTTCATGTCGTGAAGTGCCCTGGACTGTCGCCTTGAGTCTCTTAATGCTTAACGCTAGAGCCCTTTCAACTTCCCCTTTGTTACGAGGTCTATGTTTTCATGTCGTGAAGTGCCCTGGACTGTCGCCTTGAGTCTCTTAATGCTTAACGCTAGAGCCCTTTCAACTTCCCCTTTGTTACGAGGTCTATGTTTTCATGTCGTGAAGTGCCCTGGACTGTCGCCTTGAGTCTCTTAATGCTTAACGCTAGAGCCCTTTCAACTTCCCCTTTGTTACGAGGTCTATGTTTTCATGTCGTGAAGTGCCCTGGACTGTCGCCTTGAGTCTCTTAATGCTTAACGCTAGAGCCCTTTCAACTTCCCCTTTGTTACGAGGTCTATGTTTTCATGTCGTGAAGTGCCCTGGACTGTCGCCTTGAGTCTCTTAATGCTTAACGCTAGAGCCCTTTCAACTTCCCCTTTGTTACGAGGTCTATGTTTTCATGTCGTGAAGTGCCCTGGACTGTCGCCTTGAGTCTCTTAATGCTTAACGCTAGAGCCCTTTCAACTTCCCCTTTGTAACGAGGTCTATGTTTTCATGTCGTTGCCCTGGACTGTCGCCTTGAGTCTCTTAATGCTTAACGCTAGAGCCCTTTCAACTTCCCCTTTGTAACGAGGTCTATGTTTTCATGTCGTGAAGTGCCCTGGACTGTCGCCTTGAGTCTCTTAATGCTTAACGCTAGAGCCCTTTCAACTTCCCCTTTGTTACGAGGTCTATGTTTTCATGTCGTGAAGTGCCCTGGACTGTCGCCTTGAGTCTCTTAATGCTTAACGCTAGAGCCCTTTCAACTTCCCCTTTGTTACGAGGTCTATGTTTTCATGTCGTGAAGTGCCCTGGACTGTCGCCTTGAGTCTCTTAATGCTTAACGCTAGAGCCCTTTCAACTTCCCCTTTGTTACGAGGTCTATGTTTTCATGTCGTGAAGTGCCCTGGACTGTCGCCTTGAGTCTCTTAATGCTTAACGCTAGAGCCCTTTCAACTTCCCCTATTTGTAAGTGCGAGGTCTATGTTTTCATGTCGTGTTTTCAAGTGCCCTGGACTGTCGCCTTGAGTCTCTTAATGCTTAACGCTAGAGCCCTTTCAACTTCCCCTTTGTAACGAGGTCTATGTTTTCATGTCGTGAAGTGCCCTGGACTGTCGCCTTGAGTCTCTTAATGCTTAACGCTAGAGCCCTTTCAACTTCCCCTTTGTTACGAGGTCTATGTTTTCATGTCGTGAAGTGCCCTGGACTGTCGCCTTGAGTCTCTTAATGCTTAACGCTAGAGCCCTTTCAACTTCCCCTTTGTTACGAGGTCTATGTTTTCATGTCGTGAAGTGCCCTGGACTGTCGCCTTGAGTCTCTTAATGCTTAACGCTTTTCAACTTCCCCTTTGTAACGAGGTCTATGTTTTCATGTCGTGAAGTGCCCTGGACTGTCGCCTTGAGTCTCTTAATGCTTAACGCTAGAGCCCTTTCAACTTCCCCTTTGTTAACGAGGTCTATGTTTTCATGTCGTGAAGTGCCCTGGACTGTCGCCTTGAGTCTCTTAATGCTTAACGCTAGAGCCCTTTCAACTTCCCCTTTGTAACGAGGTCTATGTTTTCATGTCGTGAAGTGCCCTGGACTGTCGCCTTGAGTCTCTTAATGCTTAACGCTAGAGCCCTTTCAACTTCCCCTTTGTAACGAGGTCTATGTTTTCATGTCGTGAAGTGCCCTGGACTGTCGCCTTGAGTCTCTTAATGCTTAACGCTAGAGCCCTTTCAACTTCCCCTTTGTTACGAGGTCTATGTTTTCATGTCGTGAAGTGCCCTGGACTGTCGTCTTGAGTCTCTTAATGCTTAACACTAGAGCCCTTTCAACTTCCCCTTTGTTACGAGGTCTATGCTCAACCTATGCTGGTGTCACTAGAAGTGAAGTGTTGGCTTCTGTTTGTCTTTACAATCCTACTCTAGATTTGAGCAACCAACTCAGACCATGACTAGCCTCGCCCCAACCGCTCAGGCATCTCAAATGTAAAAATTAGGGATAGATTGTACCCGAATAAACTCACCCCACAGCATGAAATGTCACCAATGGCGCCATTTAATCAGATGATTTTCCGTGACACAACTGGTTTGTAGGTTTTCAAGCTAGCAGTTACATGGGTGTACGATCAGAAGATCATTGGTTGGAGCCCAGTAAGGCGACAGGAACAGACAAGGAAGCAAATCAGTTAGCAGTACATCTGGTTACATCGGTTACATCTGGCGAAATCAAAACATTTGTGTTTTCAGCGTTCGGCCACAACGAGTGTCCCGACCCGGGCATCCCGATAAATGCGAGGCGCTTCGGGGACAACTTCCAACTGGGCAGCTCCATCTCAGTGATCTGTGAGGACGGCTTCATCAAGACCCAGGGGTCTCAGACCATCACCTGTGAGCTGGACAACGGCAAGGTGATGTGGAGCGGACCCATCCCTAAATGTGAAGGTAATTATCCTGCTCTTCCTGGGGAGAGGAGAGACTGGGTGTGTTTGTGTTGGATGTGTGTAGGTGTGTGCGCGTGCATGTGTGAGTGCATGTTTGTGTGTACGTGTGTGTGTGTGCATGCGTTTATATGTGCACGTCCGTACATGCATGTATTTTAGGGTAATTACCCTGTTCCTGACACAGACAAAAGTCTAAGTGAGTGTAAGCGGATTGGATACTAGAGGATACTCACCTGTGTGTTGTAGGATACTAGAGGACACTCATCTGTGTGTTGTAGGATACTAGAGGACACTCACCTGTGTGTTGTAGGATACTAGAGGACACTCACCTGTGTGTTGGAGGATACTAGAGGACACTCACCTGTATGTTACAGGATACTAGGGAAGGCTTAGGGACACCTGGAGATTGGGGACAGGAAACAAGGGTACTGTAGGCCAAGCAGTCACCTTCAATCTGACTTCCTGTCAGTCATTCACCCTGCACCTTATGTCCCTGATGCTGTGTTGACATCACTCAGATGGAGAAGGAATAAAGAGCCTCATGTTAGCATGTACAGTACGCTGTATGATACTGTTTACCAGATTAGATCATCAAGCAGGGCATTTTGAGTGATTTAAAACTCTCTCTCCCCCCTCCCCTCCGTAGCCCCCTGCGGAGGCCACTTCTCCTCTCCCAGTGGGGTAATCCTGTCCCCAGGGTGGCCTGGATACTATAAAGGCTCCCTCAGCTGTGAGTGGGTCATCGAGACCGAGCCCGGACGCTCCATCAAGATCACCTTTGACAAGTACTTGTCCATTATATCATTAAAGTTGTTCAATGTATTCTATTTGATTCTATTAGCATTCTGTCGTACTGTTGAGTACGGAGAATGGATTTCTGCATCAATGAATACACCCATAATGGAATCTTATTGCTTATTTATTGTATATTTATAAAGTCTCCTTTGAAAGTGCTTTTTAGTGCAGTAGTAGACTTAATCGAAGTTTATGCAACTGTAGCACTGACTATGTATTATCACAAGTAAATAAAATGTGTATATTTCATAATTCCTCTTCTGTCATTGGTCCAGGTTTCAGACAGAGCTGGGCTATGACTTCCTGGAGATCCACGATGGGCCCAACCTGCTCTCTCCTCTGGTTGGCTCGTTCAACGGTACCCAGGTGCCCCAGTTCCTGTTCAGCAGTACTAACCACCTGTACATGCTCTTCACCACCGACAACAGCCGCTCCAACAGTGGATTTAAGATCATCTATGAGAGTAAGTCTAGTGTAGTGACCCAGGTGTTCCTGGTCAGATCATCTACCATAGTAATAGTCTAGTGTAGTGACCCAGGTGTTCCTGGTCAGATCATCTACCATAGTAATAGTCTAGTGTAGTGACCCAGGTGTTCCTGGTCAGATCATCTACCATAGTAATAGTCTAGTGTAGTGACCCAGGTGTTCCTGGTCAGATCATCTACCATAGTACTAGTCTAGTGTAGTGACCCAGGTGTTCCTGGTCAGATCATCTACCATAGTACTAGTCTAGTGTAGTGACCCAGGTGTTCCTGGTCAGATCATCTACCATAGTACTAGTCTAGTGTAATGACCCAGGTGTTCCTGGTCAGATCATCTACCATAGTACTAGTCTAGTGTAGTGACCCAGGTGTTCCTGGTCAGATCATCTACCATAGTACTAGTCTAGTGTAGTGACCCAGGTGTTCCTGGTCAGATCATCTACCATAGTACTAGTCTAGTGTAGTGACCCAGGTGTTCCTGGTCAGATCATCTACCATAGTACTAGTCTAGTGTAGTGACCCAGGTGTTCCTGGTCAGATCATCTACCATAGTACTAGTCTAGTGTAGTGACCCAGGTGTTCCTGGTCAGATCATCTACCATAGTACTAGTCTAGTGTAATGACCCAGGTGTTCCTGGTCAGATCATCTACCATAGTACTAGTCTAGTGTAGTGACCCAGGTGTTCCTGGTCAGATCATCTACCTATAGTACTAGTCTAGTGTGTAGTGACCCAGGTGTTCCTGGTCAGATCATCTACCATAGTACTAGTCTAGTGTAGTGACCCAGGTGTTCCTGGTCAGATCATCTACCATAGTACTAGTCTAGTGTAGTGACCCAGGTGTTCCTGGTCAGATCATCTACCATAGTACTAGTCTAGTGTAATGACCCAGGTGTTCCTGGTCAGATCATCTACCATAGTACTAGTCTAGTGTAGTGACCCAGGTGTTCCTGGTCAGATCATCTACCATAGTACTAGTCTAGTGTTCCTGTGACATCCAGGTGTTCCTGGTCAGATCATCTACCATAGTACTAGTCTAGTGTAGTGACCCAGGTGTTCCTGGTCAGATCATCTACCATAGTACTAGTCTAGTGTAGTGACCCAGGTGTTCCTGGTCAGATCATCTACCATAGTACTAGTCTAGTGTAGTGACCCAGGTGTTCCTGGTCAGATCATCTACCATAGTACTAGTCTAGTGTAATGACCCAGGTGTTCCTGGTCAGATCATCTACCATAGTACTAGTCTAGTGTAGTGACCCAGGTGTTCCTGGTCAGATCATCTACCATAGTACTAGTCTAGTGTAGTGACCCAGGTGTTCCTGGTCAGATCATCTACCATAGTACTAGTCTAGTGTAGTGACCCAGGTGTTCCTGGTCAGATCATCTACCATAGTACTAGTCTAGTGTAGTGACCCAGGTGTTCCTGGTCAGATCATCTACCATAGTACTAGTCTAGTGTAGTGACCCAGGTGTTCCTGGTCAGATCATCTACCATAGTACTAGTCTAGTGTAATGACCCAGGTGTTCCTGGTCAGATCATCTACCATAGTACTAGTCTAGTGTAATGACCCAGGTGTTCCTGGTCAGATCATCTACCATAGTACTAGTCTAGTGTAGTGACCCAGGTGTTCCTGGTCAGATCATCTACCATAGTAATAGTCTAGTGTAGTGACCCAGGTGTTCCTGGTCAGATCATCTACCATAGTACTAGTCTAGTGTAGTGACCCAGGTGTTCCTGGTCAGATCATCTACCATAGTACTAGTCTAGTGTAGTGACCCAGGTGTTCCTGGTCAGATCATGTGGTCAGAACAAACTCTACCCATGCTTTTAGCTCTAAAACTCTGATTTCAAATTGTTAAAGCTTCCTATTCCCTGTATGAGACGTTTGATGTTGTTGACCCCATAATATTTGAATCTTCAGGCGTGACCGTGGACACCTACTCCTGCCAGGACCCGGGCTTCCCGGTCAACGGGTTACGTTACGGTCAAGACTTCACCATTGGTTCGACTGTGTCGTTCGGCTGTGACCCTGGATACAGGCTAAGCCACGAGGAACCTCTGGTCTGTGAGAAAAACCACTGGTGGAGCCACCCTCTGCCCACCTGTGATGGTACAAACCAGTTCAAACCAGTTTAAATCATTTCCAAACCCAGTTTAGGTATGCACATCCAGTGACTTTCAGGTGCAGGGTATATTAGGCTATAAGTCATGAACTGCGGAAGCATTCACAGTCTGCAGGTCTCTGTTTATTTTTCATGGTATGTACAGTAGCCATGGTGACCAAGGTTGTGGCAGAATCCTATTAGCCTGTTTACCAGATGCGTTTGTTCCTCACATGTCGTGGTCATTGTGGTGCTGAACACATAACAAGTGGGATCTAGTCTAGATCTGGGCTTTCCATAGTACATATCTGACCACCAGGTTAGTGATCTAGTCTAGATCTGGGCTTTCCATAGTACATGTCTGACCACCAGGTTAGTGATCTAGTCTAGATCTGGGCTCTCCATAGTACATATCTGAACACCAGGTTAGTGATCTAGTCTAGATCTG
>NC_068440.1:34157224-34197224 GCF_023373465.1 Oncorhynchus keta | reverse complement strand
TGAGAGCTTCTTTCCGCCTAGCTTCACATGCCTCCAGTGCTCTGTCCAGCGTTCTGCCATCCCCTAGAACTAGTCCTGCCTCACCCCAGAGACACACATCTTGAAGATCATCCCTGAAGTGTTTTGGGGTCATATAGAAACATATTGTACCTTTATAAATCCTTAAGTGTCCTTCAGGATGTCACCCCTTCTGAGACATAAAAAAAGATAGATGTTGACAGGGTTTGTTGACCGAATTTAACAGTGTGTTTGTGTGTGTGTGTTTGTGTGTGTGACCGTATTCAGTGTGTGTGTGTGTGTGTGTTTATATTTGTTGTGAGTATTCTGTGTGTGAGCGTATTCTGTGTGTGTGTGTGTGTGTTCATTGTGTCTGTGTTTGTGTGTGCCTGTGTGTGTGCGTGCGTGTTTGGGTGTATATTCATTGTGTGTGTGTGTGTGTGTGTGTGTGTGTGTGTGTATTCATTGTGTGTGTGTTTGGTGGCATCATCACAGGAATGCTGACACATGTAAATCTAGACATGAGAGAGTGTTGATCCGAAGCCATAGCGTTGATGAATAATGCATTGGCATTGCATACATTTAGAAGGCAGCTACAATCACTTTTAGGCAGACTTCAAAAGCCGTAAAGTCACTAATCAATGAATAACAAACGTCTATATTATTCCTCACTTTAGAATTGTATTATTTTGAGTGTGCACTGCACTCAAACAAACTCCATCGATTTGAATGTGATTGACAGATGGACAGGTACACTACTTATCGAGAGTACCACTTGACATTATGTCATTACCTTCTTGACATGACTTGGAGTATACAGCGCAAGTCAAACAATCCCGTGACCTGTGGATGTGGATCTACTTCACAGGTAGACTGAGTCCCAAATGGCAGCCTATTCCCTTTATAGTGCACTACTTTTGACCAGAGCCCTATGAATACAACTTGGAGTATGGACTGCATTCAAACGAACCATCATTTAGTGTACAAAAAAAAAAGGTTGACTTGCTACAACTTCCTGCTTCTTCAGAATACAACTTGGAGCCTTGTGAGGATCCGGGGATGCCCCAGTTCGGCCGGAGGAATGGCTACAGCTTCAGCATCGGGGACACCCTGACATTCTCTTGCAACATGGGCTACCGACTGGAAGGAGTGCCAGAGATCATCTGCCTTGGAGGGGGGAGGCGCATGTGGAGCGCACCTCTGCCTAGGTGTGTGGGTATGTAGTCTCCTGCTTTAATTTCCCTTACAACTATTGTTATAAAGCTTGTGGTTGTTGAGACATTACTGTAGAGCTGATTACAGTGATACTCAGTGCTGGGCTGTGTCTTACTGTTTCCTCAATTCCCTCTCAAAGAGTTGATCCAATACAGAATTTGGCAACCTTTTATTGACTATATGGAGAATCTCCCCCCACATCTCATTGATTGAATCTATATATAATCCTCACATAATGTTTCACACGTAATGTATAATATGTAGCCTACGGCAGGTGATCCAATGTCTCGTTATTTTTCTTTTTTTTCTTATTGTATGTTTGTTTATATAATTATAATTATTATTTATTTTTGTTACGCTCGTCTGTTACTGTCACTTTGTCCTATCGTTGTCTAATATCTTTTCACTTTTGTTTTGAATGTTCTTAATTGGAAAATGCAAAAAATAATAATAATAATAAAAAATTAAATAAAAAGAGTTGATCCAAGATCCCTTTGAGAGGAATTCATGAGGAAGCAAAGACCGAGGTGGCTTTGACAGCTAGTATCTTTTCCTGACATAGCCTTGCTTTTGCATGTTTAGTCTCAGCTTAGTGCCATCACACCTAATTCAAATAATCAACTGATCTTCAATCAACGGCTTGATAAGCTGAATCAGGTGTTGCACTGCTGAGGTGGGACAAAACCCTGCATTTCTGTGGCTCTTCGGGAGCAGGGTTGAGGAACACTGATATAGTGTGCACCATGAACATCCCCCTGCTTGTTGAGTTCTGCGCACAGAGAAGGAGTAGGAAGGCACAACAAGAGGAGAGGGTACTCTGTTTAAGATATGCCACAGTAAACCCACAGGCACACACACAGAAACAGAAACAGACAGGCAGATGGATGGAGGGAGAGACCAATCAACTCAAATCAAATGGCATTGGTCACATACACATGGTTAGCAGATGATAATGCGAGTGTAGCGAAATGCTTGTGCTTCTAGTTCCGACTATGTAGTAAAATCTAACAAGTAATCTAACAAATTCACAACAACTACCTTATACACACAAATACAAATGTAAAGGGATGAATATATACATAGAAATATATAGATGAGCGATGGCATAGGCAGATGCAGTAGATGGTGTAGAATACAGTTACACTTTATTCTACCTTTGAATCATGTAGGATATGTAAACATTATTAAAAGTGGCATTATTTAAAGTGACCAGTGATACCTCTGTTTAAACATTATTAAAAGTGGCATTATTTAAAGTGACTAGTGATACCTCTGTGTAAACATGATTAAAGTGGCGTTATTTAAAGTGACTAGTGATACCTTTATTAAGTACGTTTATTGAAGCTGCCAGAGATTTGAGTCCATATGTTGGCAGCAGCCTCTCTATGCTAGTGATGGCTGTTTAACAGTCTGATGGCCTCGAGATAGAAGCTGTTTTTCAGTCTCTCGGTCCCAGCTTTGATGCACCTCTACTGACCTCGACTTCTGGATATTAGCGGGGTGAACAGGCAGTGGCTCGGGTGGTTGTTGTCCTTGATTATCTGTTTGGCTTTCCTGTGACATCGGGTGCTGTAGGTGTCCTGGAGGGCAAATAGTTTGCCCTGGTGATGCTTTGTGCAAACCGTACTACCCTCTGGAGAACCTTGTGGTTGAGGGCAATGCAATTGCCGTACCAGGTGGTGATACATCCCGACAGGATGCTCTCGATTGTGCATCTGTAACAGTTTGTGAGTGTTTTAGATGACAAGCCACATTTCTTCAGCCTCCTGAGGTTGGAGAGGCTCTGTTGCGCCTTCTTCACTACACTGTCTGTGTGGGTGGACCATTTCAGTTTGTCTGTGATGTTTACGCCGAGGAACTTAAAATGTTCCACCTTCTCCAATGCTGTCCCTTCGATGTGGATAGGGGTGGTGCTCCCTCTGCTGTTTCCTGAAGTCCACGATCATCTCCTTTGTTTAGTTGATATTGAGTGAGAGGTTATTTTCCTGACACCACACTCCGAAGGCCCTCACCTCCTCCCTGTAGGCCGCCTCGTCGTTGTTGGTAATCAAGCCTACCACCGTAGTGTCGTCTGCAAACTTGATGACAGCCAGGCAGGCAGACACAGCTAGACACATAGCCAGACAGACACAGAGATCATTCTCTATCCATCTACATCAAAGTCAATCTGCTCCCTGTCCTCTGTCCCTGTAGACGAGTGTCTCTGTGTATCACTAACCAGCTGGGAGAGGTCAAATGGGTTGTCAACGAGGCGAATGCAAAGAGACTAGCATGGCTGCATTGTGCTTTGATAGAGATACTATGGCGTGAGCTATGAATCTCACTGTCTCAATGTAGCAAACAAACTCCAGTTTGATTCCCAGACCCAGCTTCGTTGGTATTTCTTTTCTCTCTAGAAGGTCGGTTGCACCATGGAATCTTCCCAAAAGTCCATGTTCTGCACATCTGGCATTCCAGGCAGGCTCAATTCAAAACCCTAAATGATTTTGATAAAATACGTATAATACTATTTGAACCCAGGTCTAGGGGTTCAGCAGTTTCTTCTTCCTAAGACAAGGTTTCTACTGGTCTTGTTCCCCCATCAAACCTGTCTCTTCCTGTTTATTTACACTACTTAAACCAGCTGCTTCAATAGAGTAGTGATTTACATTCTGTCATGTTGAGATGTTTCTGGATTGTACTGTATCTCTCTGTAAATTCTACCACGTGGCGCACAGTAAAAGGAATCCAGCAATCGCTCAACATCCATCAAATTCTAGATGTGTCTGAATAAAAGAGTATCTCATGGAGTGTATCCACACATCCACGGTGGCCGGTCCCTACCTACCAGGCAGAAACAAATGAGTAATTATAATAATTCCTAAGGTCACCTGTCATTTTTCATATTCACTGAAAAAAAACGTGTTCATTTGTCACCACTGTTTGTGTATGCTGTTAGTTTACTTGCCTTGACCCTGTCGTTCAATGGTGTATGGTATCCGTGGTGATCTCCAATCTTGAGAGTGACTACAACAACCATGGTATCCGTGGTGATCTCCAATCTTGAGAGTGACTACAACAACCATGGTATCCGTTGGTGCCAGATCTCCAATCTTGAGAGTGACTACAACAACCATGGTATCCGTTGGTGCCAGATCTCCAATCTTGAGAGTGACTACAACAACCATGGTATCCGTTGGTGCCAGATCTCCAATCTTGAGAGTGACTACAACAACCATGGTATCCGTTGGTGCCAGATCTCCAATCTTGAGAGTGACTACAAAAACCATGGTATCCGTGGTGATCTCCAATCTTGAGAGTGACTACAAAAACCATGGTATCCGTTGGTGCCAGATCTCCAATCTTGAGAGTGACTACAACAACCATGGTATCCGTTGGTGCCAGATCTCCAATCTTGAGAGTGACTACAAAAACCATGGTATCCGTGGTGATCTCCAATCTTGAGAGTGACTACAAAAACCATGGTATCCGTGGTGATCTCCAATCTTGAGAGTGACTACAAAACCATGGTATCCGTGGTGATCTCCAATCTTGAGAGTGACTACAACAACCATGGTATCCGTGGTGATCTCCAATCTTGAGAGTGACTACAAAAACCATGGTATCCAGACTGGTGCCAGATCTCCAATCTTGACTGTGACTTTTCAACAACCATGGTATCTTATGAAGATCTCCAATCTTGAATAAAGCAACCATGTTGCTAGATCTCAATCTTGAAGTGACTTGAACATGTTCGTATCCGTTTTTTCCAGATCTCCAATCTTGAAGTGACTACATTAAACCATGGTATCCGTTGGTGCCAGATCTCCAATCTTGAGAGACTAGCAAAACCATGGTATCCGTGGTGATCTCCAATCTTGAGAGTGACTACAAAAACCATGGTATCCGTTGGTGCCAGATCTCCAATTTAAATGACTAGCAACAAAACCATGGTATCCGTAGTATCTAGCTAGCTAGTAATTAACAACATATTACTATATTCCTAGCTAGGTGCCAGATCTCCAATCTTGAGAGTAACTACAACAACCATGGTATCCGTTGGTCCAGATCTTCTTCAACTCTTGCTTCTCTCAGCTCCTGGTATCCTGTCTCTCCAATCTTGAGAGTGACTACAACAACCATGGTATCCGTTGGTGCCAGATCTCCAATCTTGAGAGGACTACAAAAACCATGGTATCCGTGGTGATCTCCAATCTTGAGAGTGACTAAAAAACCATGGTATCCGTGGTGATCTCCAATCTTGAGAGTGACTACAACAACCATGGTATCCGTGGTGATCTCCAATCTTGAGAGTGACTACAACAACCATGGTATCCGTGGTGATCTCCAATCTTGAGAGTGACTACAAAAACCAGGGTCCAGACTCACAAAACCGTCTGACTGCCATTTTTCCCTTAACTATCGACTTATGAAGAAAGTTAATTAAGCAAAAGTTGCTATTCCTCAATAAAGTTATTGAACATATTCGTATGTTTTTTCCTATGTTTCTTCCTAAGAAAAACATTAAGAAATGGGATTCTTCTTGGAAATGTACTTAACTTCAGGACAGCTAAACTCTTGTATTTGACGAATGGATACTTTCGTAACCATGAATGTTTTCTTGTGCCACTGCCACAGACACAGTTGGATACCGGACATTTAAATACAGCAAGAAAACTAATTACATGAGTATTATCTAGCTAGCTAGTAATTAACAACATATTACTATATTCTAGAAGTGCTAGCTAGCTAGCTAACTTACCGGTCATGCAGTCCCTCTACCATCGTCTCTCCTATCATGGACAACACATTCTCCTCCAGCTGGTCCACAATGTTTGAAAAATAAAGTCTTGTTTTTCTTCTCTCAGCTCCTGTAAGGCTAAACTGTCTTCCTCCTCCGATCAAAATAGGAGGATGTAGTAAGAATCAGAGGACCAATGCGCTTCAGCGTGGTTATGTTCATGCTTCTTTATTAAAACAAGCGAACACTGAAAACAAAACAATAAACGACACGTGATATAACCAATGCTGCCCCAGTTCCGTGTGGAACACATCAAACATATACCTTATGACACAGAAAATAAACACCCACCAAACACAAGGGGGAAAAGGCTAAACTAAGTATGATCCTCAATCAGAGACAACTAACGACACCTGCCTCTGATTGAGAACCATACCAGGCCAAACGCAAAACACAACATAGAAAACGGTACATAGACAAACCCACCCAACTCACGCCTTAACCATACCAAAACAAAGACATAACAAAGGAACTAAGGTCAGAACGTGACAGATCCCATCTTCTTAACAGTTGACTTCATGTTGGAACATTTGTTTTACGCCGTCACTGTCCCTTGTCCTGATGGAGACAGACTTGTCTCACCCAGTGGTGTCTGCAGTGACCCCGCAGTTATCCAGTCTCTCCAACAGCAACCTTTTCCTGCCTGCTTTTTCCTCCACCTTCACTTCAAGCTCTTGTTTGCTGAAGTTTTATTGCGCTTTCCTGGGTTATCCATTTTGTTTTTGATATAGCTAGTCTGATGGCTACAATGTTTGAAAAATAAAGTTTGTTTTTCTGTATATGTCACTTAGGGTAGGCCAGAAGGCTAAACTGGAAAACCTAACCTCTATCAAAATAAAAAAAGATGGCGGAGCCCCAAATGTTCTTCTGTGCTTCAGGGTGTTTATTTACAAAGTGATTCTGGAACAAAAACAACAGTACTGCCATCAAACATATACCTTATGGGACAGCTAAACACAATGCTGCCCCATTCACAGTACTGCCATCAAACATATACCTTATGGGACAGCTAAACACAATGCTGCCCCATTCACAGTACTGCCATCAAACATATACCTTATGGGACAGCTAAACACAATGCTGCCCCATTCACAGTACTGCCATCAAACATATACCTTATGGGACAGCTAAAAACAATGCTGCCCCATTCACAGTACTGCCATCAAACATATACCTTATAGGACAGCTAAACACAATGCTGCCCCATTCACAGTACTGCCATCAAACATATACCTTATGGGACAGCTAAACACAATGCTGCCCCATTCACAGTACTGCCATCAAACATATACCTTATGGGACAGCTAAACACAATGCTGCCCCATTCACAGTACTGCCATCAAACATATACCTTATGGGACAGCTAAACACAATGCTGCCCCATCCACAGTACTGCCATCAAACATATACCTTATGGGACAGCTAAACACAATGCTGCCCCATTCACAGTACTGCCATCAAACATATACCTTATGGGACAGCTAAACACAATGCTGCCCCATCCACAGTACTGCCATCAAACATATACCTTATGGGACAGCTAAACACAATGCTGCCCCATTCACAGTACTGCCATCAAACATATACCTTATGGGACAGCTAAACACAATGATGCCCCATTCACAGTACTGCCATCAAACATATACCTTATGGGACAGCTAAACACAATGCTGCCCCATTCACAGTACTGCTATCAAACATATACCTTATGGGACAGCTAAACACAATGCTGCCCCATTCACAGTACTGCCATCAAACATATACCTTATGGGACAGCTAAACACAATGCTGCCCCATTCACAGTACTGCCATCAAACATATACCTTATGGGACAGCTAAAAACAATGCTGCCCCATTCACAGTACTGCCATCAAACATATACCTTATGGGACAGCTAAACACAATGCTGCCCCATTCACAGTACTGCCATCAAACATATACCTTATGGGACAGCTAAACACAATGCTGCCCCATTCACAGTACTGCCATCAAACATATACCTTATAGGACAGCTAAACACAATGCTACCCCATTCACAGCTCAATCCAAAATGCCTCCCCATGAACTGAAAGAGAGACTCCTTTTGTAGGGCTAGCCCCTCCCCTCAGAACAATTAACACTAATTAATTGAGCAATTACCAATACAAACCTACATTTTCCATTTAACTAAACATAGTAAAGTATATACATTGCAACATGTTTATGAAACAATATCACAACATAACAGTTATAAAATGACATTACTACTGACAGTGTCTTTCAATATGCCCATTTACATTAATGAGCCATTTGGGACAGGCACTACAAAGTCAGCCCAATTCCCTTAGCTCGGGTCCTTACCCAGCATCCCCGGAAGCTACAGGGAGAGAGAGGAACAGAACAAACAAACAAAGTGCTCATCCACAACCTCGATAAGTATAATAAATATTGCTTATATTAACTATGAACATTGACATAAGTGTGAAATGTATGTACGAAGACAGAACTTAACTTGTGTGTCGACCCACATTGTTACCTTATAACGGAGCAGGGAGGAGTGATGAATGTGTGCGTGCATTAAAGTACCAAATGCTGCCCGCGGCCCGTGATCGACTTCTACGCCACATTACCTTCCTCCTCTCCTGAAGAGACCAGGTTCAGGAGCCTTGATAGGTAGTCCGCCGTGACGTTCTCTCCTGCCTTGTGACGGACACAGAACCTAAAGGGATGGAGCTCTAGATACCACCTGGTCACACGAGAATTCCGGTCCTTCATGGTCTGGATCCAGGTCAGTGCTCTGTGGTCCGTGTGCAGGTCAAATTCCCTCCCAAGAAGGTAGTAATGGAGGCTATCTAGGGCCCACTTTAGCTTCTCGATTGTAGAATACCTGATTTCCCTGGACAACAGCTTCCGACTCAGGTACAGCACAGGAAGCTCTTCTGCTGGCTCCCCTTGGGCCAGTACAGCTCCAGTATCATGAAGGCTTCCTCACACTCCTCAGTCCACTTCACAGGGTTGGTGGCCACCTTTGAAGTGAGGTTGGTCAGAGGGACAGCGATGGTCGAAAACTGCGGAATGCATCTCCGGTACCACCCTGCCAGACCTAGGAAGGACTTCACCTGTGTCCTGGTTTTAGGTTGAGGGCTGTTCCTGATGGACTCCACTTTGTCCACCTGAGGCCGAACTTCACCCTTACCCAGCTGGTAACCCAGGTACTTTGTCTCCTGTTTCGTCCACTCACACTTCAGGAGGTTAACCGTGAGGCCTGCTTCATGGATCTTCCCAGGACTCTGCTAAGATGCTGTATGTGCTCCTCCCAGGAGTAGCTGCAGATCACCGCGTCATCCAAGTAAGCAGCACAGTAATCGTCACAGTCCTGGAGGACCTTGTCCATCAGCCTCTGGAAAGTCGCAGGGGCCCCATGAAGGTCAAACGTCATGACCTTGAACTGGAACAGGCCCATCGGCATCCGGAACGCAGTGTAGGCCATGGATTTTTCACCCAGGGGCACCTGCCAGTACGCTTTGCAGAGATCCAATGCGGTGATGTAATGAGCTCTACCTATTCTCATAAGTGTGAAATGTATGTACTAAGACAGAAGTTAATTTGTGTGTCGACCCACATTGTTAACTTATCTGATAACGGAGCAGGGAGGAGTGATGAATGTGTACGTTACAGTACCAAGTGCTGTCCGCGGCCATTGACGGACTTTTACGTAACAGTATCATTTTTTTTTCTTGAGACATAAAGCAGATAATTAAATATAATAAAATGGAAATATCATCACTTTAATAAAGTGGGACAAATCCTATCATCCCTGTCACTTAGGCTTATTTATTGGTTTCAAGCACGTCACTAATGTCAATGACACATAACAAGATATTTAAGTCCTTAGGAAAGATATTTACTACGTTCCTAAGAAAACTATGAATTCCTAAGAACATTTTGACGAATTTCACTTACAAACAAACTTATGAACTTCTTATTTTTCCCCTTAAGTTTTTTTCGTTAGAAGTGTTTTGTGAATCTGGACGTTAAGACCTTTCAAAATGGCGTCAGGTATTCTGCTTCAGGGGTACAGTACACATTGGGCAGTGGAAAAAACTGAAATTCAGCCTTTCGTCATCAATACAAAGTGGGCAATGTTAGTCTTTAAGGAAGGCTGAAGGGGTTTGTTTTTGGATGTGGATTTGTAAAAAACAGCTGCCTGCCACCAGACCTCCAGCAGCCTGTTAGTTGGTATAATGTACAGTATGAATCATGTGTGGCAGACAGGCACTTACACAAGCTTCAAGTTTCCATCCATCACAAACATTGATTTCTGTAACCTCCCAAAACAAACAACTTTCAAATGAGAATGAATGTGTTGTGCAACCGTCAGCATCAACAACCAGTTAGATTTAAGGGTTTCTTCATAACCTAAAGGAGTTCTGTTGCCCATTCAAACCCTGATCTATGCAGCATAATCAGATGTGACACATACAGTATACAGTGCCTTCAGAATGTATTCACACCCCTTAACTTTATCCACATGTAGTTGTGTTACAAAGTGGGATTCACTTTAAATCCCACCAAAGTGTGATTTAATTGTAATTTTTTTGTCAACGATCTACACAAAATACTTTTTCATTTCAAATGTGGAAGAAACATTTGTTTAATTTTTTTTAATGTATGGAACATAAAACACTAATACAGTGGGGCAAAAAAGTATTTAGTCAGCCACCAATTGTGTAAGATCTCCCACTTAAAAAGATGAGAGGCCTGTAATTTTCATCATAGGTACACTTCAACTATGACAAACAAAATGAGAAAAAAAATCCAGAAAATCACATTGTAGGATTTTTAATGAATTTATTTGCAAATTCTGGAAGAAAATAAGTATTAATCCCACTGGATCCAGGTGAAGGAGGGGTGGACAGTGATGTGGGTTGTTGTGGTAGCTGGGGTGATGATGATGGGGCTGCTGGAAAAACCCCTCTCTCCCATCGCTCCATGGTTTGCAGCATGCGATCCATGGCTGTGCAGGCGCAGGACACAGAGATGAGTAATAATCGTAACTTTACTCAATAAACAATCTTCCATCAAGGAGAACAACATTTCATAGCACATAAACGAGACAACTTAACAACAATAAACACGCACAAAACCATGATGGAACCAGAGGGTCAAATAGGGAATAAATGATAATGTAAAATAGAAACCAGGTACAATCAAGACCAGACAAAAGGAAAAAGAAATGTAGATCGGTGGAGACGAGAAAGCCGGTGACGTTGACCGCCGAACGTCTCCCAAACAACGAGGCACCAACTTCGGCGGAAGTCGTGACACCCTGAGTCAATACATGTTAGAATCACCTTTTGCAGCGATTCCAGTTGAGTTGCTAAGAGCTTTGACCATGTGGATTTTACAATATTTTCCCATTATTCTGTAAAAAAAATCTTAAATATCTGTCATGCCTTGCCATAGATTTTCAAGCTGATTTAAGTCAAAAGGGCAGCAGGGTAGCCTAGTGGTTAAGAGCGTTGGACTAGTAACTGGAAGGTTGCAATTTCACACCCCCGAGCTGACAAGGTACAAATCTGTCATTCTGCCCCTGAACACGCAGTTAACCCATTGTTCCTAGGCCGTCATTGAAAATAAGATTTTATTCTTAACTGACTTGCCTATTTAAATAAAGGTTTAAAAAATTCATTAAAAAACAGTAACTAGGCCAGTCAGGAACCTTCAATGTCGTCTTAGTAAGCAACTTTAGTGTATATTCGGCCTTGTGTTTTAGGTTGTCTTACTGAAAGGTAAATTTGTCTCCCAGTGTCTGTTGGAAAGCATAAAGAAACCAAGTTTTCCTCAAAAAGGTTGCCTGTGCTTAGCTCTATTCTGTTTATTTTGATCCAAAAACCTCCCTAGTCCTTGCTGATGTCAAGCATAGCAATAACATGATGCAGTCACCACCATGCTTAGAGACGTAAAGAGTGTGTAACGGCTGTCATCGGAATGAGACCAAAGCGCAGCGTGGAAAGTGTTCATGATTTAATGTGAAAAAAAACACTCAAACAAAATGACAAAAGGAGAAAACGAAAGGGCACAGTTCTGTCAGGAAAAACAATAAACAGAAAACAAGATCCCACAAACACCAGCAGGAAAATGACAACTTATATGTGATCCCCAATCAGAGACAACGATAGACAGCTATCGATAGACAACCACACACGGCCAAAAACAAAGAAATAGAAAACATAGACTTTCCCACCCGAGTCACACCCTGACCTAACCAAACACACCTAACCAAACATAGAGAATGAAAAGGATCTCAAAGGTCAGGGAGTGACAGAGTGGTACTCAGTAATGTGTTGTGTTGGATTTGCCCCAAACATAACGCTTGCTATTCAGGACATAAAGCTAATTTCTTTGCCACATTTTTCTACAGTATTACTTTAGTGCCTTATTGCAAACAGGATGCATGTTTTGTAATAATAATAAAAAATCTGTACAGGCTTCCTTATTTTCTCTCTGTCATTTAGGTTAGTATTGTAGAGTAACAACAATGTAGTTGATCCATCCTCAGTGTTCTCCTATCACAGCCATTCAACTCTGTAATTAAGGTTATTATTGAGGAGTAACTACAATGTTGTTGATCCATCCTCAGTTTTCTCCTATCACAGCCATTAAACTCTGTAACTGTTTTAAAGTCACCATTGGCCTCATGGTGAAATCCCAGAGTGGTTTCCTTCCTTCCTGGCAACGAAGTTAGGAAGGGCACCTTTATCTTTGTAGTTTCTGGGTGTGTTGATACGCAATCCAGAGTGTAGTTAATAACTTCACCATGCTCAAAGGTATATTCAATCTCTGCTTTTCTTTTTTACCCATCTACCAATAGGTGTCCTTCTTTGCAAACCATTGAAAAACCTCCCTGGTCTTTGTGGTTGAAACTGTGCTTGAAATTCACTGATCAACAGAGGAACCTTACATATGTGTGGGGCACAGAGATGAGGTAGTCATTTTCAAATCATGTTAAACACTGGTATTGCACACAGAGGGAGTCCATGCAACTTATTATGTGACTTGTTAAGCACATTTTTACTCCTGAAATGATTTAGGCCATAACAAAAGGATTGAATACTTATTGACTCAATACATTTCAGCTTTACATTTTGTATTAATTTGTAAGCATTTCTAAAAACATAATTGCACTTTGACATTATGGGGTATTGTGTGTAGATCAGTGGCACATAATCTCAATTTAATACATTTTAAATTCAGGCTATAAAACAATCAAATGTGGAAAAAGTCAAAGGGTGTGAATACTTTCTGAAGGCACTGTACTGTATAGACAACGCCCTCCGCCCTCATAATCGTCCAATTCCCCTTTACTGCACTGTGTATACTGTACAACCTTCACATATACTGTATGTAAAAAAAAAAAAAGATGAAAGTACAAATCAAACCAACCCATAAGGCATGAATCCAACTGGGATGCAATGAACAGACAGCCGTACTTTCCATCTCTCGTCAGTTTAATGTTTCAAGATGAATCTCTGCTGACTGTAAAGTGTGTTTCCACCTCCTATTGTTCTCTTATTGGCCCATTCATCACAGCAGGTGGCATTTATGAGGGACGCCATGCTCTTTCCACGGGGTGCAATAACAGTCACATGTGATTGTATACTACGCATATTTTTCAAATGGGTGGAAACAAGACATCGTACATCACTGTTATAGCATAGCAGTTAAACATGTACTACATGTACAAAGGCCGGTGTTCGAGATATGGAGCCAATTCATATTTTTTTAGAGGAAATGATTTGTTTTGATGAATTGATGAAGCCCTCTCATGGACACGAGGGAAGCATTAAGATGTGGCTTGCATCCCAAAGAGTACCCTAGTCCCTATGGGCCCTGGTCAAAAGCAGTGTACTATATTGGGAATAGGGTGTCATTTGGGTTTGAGCAGTGGTGTAAAGTACCTAGGTAAAACATACTTTAATGTACTACTTAAGTATTTTTTTTTGGGGGGGGGGTATCTGTACTTTACTATTCACATATTTTTGACAACTTTTACTTCACTACATTTCTAAAGAAAATCATGTACTTTTTACTCCTTTTTGCTGACAAAAGTACAAGTTACATTTTGATTGCTTAGAAGTACAGGAAAATGGTCCAATTCACACACTTATCAAGAGAACATCCCTGGTCATCTCTACTGCCTCTGATCTGACAGACTCACTAAACAGAGAACATCCCTGGTCATCCCTACTGCCTCTGATCTGACAGACTCACTAAACAGAGAACATCCCTGGTCATCCCTACTGCCTCTGATCTGACAGACTCACTAAACAGAGAACATCCCTGGTCATCCCTACTGCCTCTGATCTGGAGGACTCACTAAACAGAGAACATCCCTGGTCATCCCTACTGCCTCTGATCTGACAGACTCACTAAACAGAGAACATTCCTGGTCATCCCTACTGCCTCTGATCTGACTGACTCACTAAACAGAGAACATTCCTGGTCATCCCTACTGCCTCTGATCTGACAGACTCACTAAACAGAGAACATCCCTGGTCATCCCTACTGCCTCTGATCTGACAGACTCACTAAACAGAGAACATCC
Source organism: Oncorhynchus keta (assembly GCF_023373465.1). Taxonomy (NCBI): domain Eukaryota; kingdom Metazoa; phylum Chordata; class Actinopteri; order Salmoniformes; family Salmonidae; genus Oncorhynchus; species Oncorhynchus keta. The sequence goes on along the minus strand of NC_068440.1, from coordinate 34,182,645 downwards.
CTGGTCATCCCTACTGCCTCTGATCTGACAGACTCACTAAACAGAGAACATCCCTGGTCATCCCTACTGCCTCTGATCTGGAGGACTCACTAAACAGAGAACATCCCTGGTCATCCCTACTGCCTCTGATCTGACAGACTCACTAAACAGAGAACATCCCTGGTCATCTCTACTGCCTCTGATCTGACAGACTCACTAAACAGAGAACATTCCTGGTCATCTCTACTGCCTCTGATCTGACAGACTCACTAAACAGAGAACATTCCTGGTCATCTCTACTGCCTCTGATCTGACAGACTCACTAAACAGAGAACATTCCTGGTCATCCCTACTGCCTCTGATCTGACAGACTCACTAAACACAAGTGCATCCTTTGTAAATGATGTGTGAATGTTGAAGTGTGTCCCTGGCTATCCATAAATAAATAAAGAGCAGGAAAATGGTGCCGTCTGGTGTGCTTAATATAAAGAAGTTGAAATGATTTATACATTTATTTTTGATACCTAAGTATATTTAAAACCAAATACTTTTAGACTTTTACTCAAGTAGGATTTACTGGATGACTTTCACATTGACTTGAATCATTTTCTACGAAGGTATCTTTACTTTTACTCAAGTATGACAATTGAGTACTTTTTCCACCACTGGGTTTGAGTGTGTTTCTTTGTACTCAGACAATAGTAGTCTGCGTCCTCCATTCACCAGTAGTCTGCCACTCACCATTTTTATCAACACACCATTTTTATAAACATTGCTCTGAGGCAGATTGGTATGTCAGTATCTCAGTTCCAGCTCAATAAACACTGTTTATTATGATACACACACACACACACACAGTGTGTGCCGTCTTGTGATCCAAAGACTACAATACAATATTATCTATTATTAGTGTAAAGGCTCTCATTCTCTTCCTAAAGAAGTCAAATACTTAATTGCTTAGTATAGAAGCAGGAGGAATATATGGGAGAGAAAAGCAGCAGATTTTAGTATGCCTAGCTCAGTAGATGATACTCCATAAAATAATCCACACAGAGATTTAAAAGCATCATTAGCATAGATATTAAAACAATATTCTGACTGTGCATCGGTCTACATTTTTGTACATTTCTGAGGTTATCTTTCAGCAGCAGTGGATTTCCCTCCCTGCAGTTTATTTTATGCCTGTGGCTGTGTTCCAAATGGCACCCTATTTTGACCCGAGCCCTATAAGCCCTGGTCAAACGTAGTGCACTATATAAGGAATGGGGTGCCATTTGTGATGCGGATCTATGCCTCACTGTTGTATAGATCGTTTGTGTTCCGTCATCTGGTTAATATGTTTTAACACATCTCCAAGGGTACTGAATTAATTGTCCCTTCCATTAGATTAAGTCTAATGGTTCTTGGAATACAGCAAGACCAGTAATAGTAATATTTACTATGTTTCCGACCAGCAACCATGCTAAGTATATGGAAAGTACACAAGTTATTCCCTTACTTTGACCATATAATAATGGCTATGCAATATCATTTGATTTAATTGAATTTATTAAATGTATTTGATAGGGACAATGCATGTGAATCAATGCATATGAATCAAGCTGGAGCAGGTTGAGAGCTTCGAGTTCCTTGGCGTCCACATCAAGAGCAATAACAGCTGCTACTCTCTGTTCATCATACATGCATCGTCACTTTAACCATATCTACATGTACATACTACCTCGATCAGCCCGACTAACCGGTGTCTGTATGTAGCCTCACTACTGTATGTAGCCTCGCTACTGTATATAGCCTCACTACTGTATATAGCCTCACTACTGTATGTAGCCTCGCTACTGTATATAGCCTCACTACTGTATATAGCCTCACTACTGTATATAGCCTCACTACTGTATATAGCCTCACCACTGTATATAGCCTCACTACTGTTATAGCCTCGCTACTTTTTATAGCCTCGCTACTGTATATAGCCTCACTACTGTATATAGCCTCACTACTGTATATAGCCTCACTACTGTATATAGCCTCACTACTGTATATAGCCTCACTACTGTATATAGCCTCACTACTGTATATAGCCTCTCTACTGTATATAGCCTCTCTACTGTATATAGCCTCACTACTGTATATAGCCTCACTACTGTATATAGCCTCTCTACTGTATATAGCCTCACTACTGTATATAGCCTCACTACTGTATATACCCTCACTACTGTATATAGCCTCTCTACTGTATATAGCCTCACTACTGTATATAGCCTCACTACTGTATATAGCCTCTCTACTGTATATAGCCTCACTACTGTATATAGCCTCTCTACTGTATATATCCTCACTACTGTATATAGCCAGTACTGTATATAGCCTCTCTACTGTATATAGCCTCACTACTGTATATATCCTCACTACTGTATATAGCCTCTCTACTGTATATAGCCTCTACTGTATATAGCCTCACTCCTGTATATAGCCTCACTACTGTATATAGCCTCTCTGTGTATAGCCTCACTGTATATAGCCTCACTACTGTATATAGCCTCACTACTGTATATAGCCTCACTACTGTATATAGCCTCAATACTGTATATAGCCTCACTCCTGTATATAGCCTCACTACTGTATATAGCCAGTACTGTATATAGCCTCTCTACTGTATATAGCCTCACTACTGTATATATCCTCACTACTGTATATAGCCTCACTACTGTATATAGCCTCACTACTGTATATAGCCTCAATACTGTATATAGCCTCTCTACTGTATATATCCTCACTACTGTATATAGCCAGTACTGTATATAGCCTCTCTACTGTATATAGCCTCACTACTGTATATATCCTCACTACTGTATATAGCCTCTCTACTGTATATAGCCTCACTACTGTATATAGCCTCACTACTGTATATAGCCGCACTACTGTATATAGCCGCACTACTGTATATAGCCTCACTACTGTATATAGCCACTACTGTATATAGCCTCAATACTGTATATAGCCTCACTACTGTATATAGCCTCACTACTGTATATAGCCTTACTACTGTATATAGCCCCTCTACTGTATATAGCCTCTCTACTGTATATAGCCTCACTACTGTATATTGCCTCTCTACTGTATATAGCCTGTCTTTTTACTGTTGTTTCATTTCTTTACTTACGTGCTGTTCACCTATTGTTTCTCTACTTTCCGGACAGACAGCCATCTAGCCAACGTGCTTCTACACCTGCATTGCCTGCTGTTTGGGGTTTTAGGCTGGGTGTCTGTACAGCACTTATATCAGCTGATGTACGAAGGGCTATATACATTTGATTTGATTTGATTCACCTAATAGCTTTTTTTGCACTATTGGTTAAAGCCTGTAAGTAAGCATTTCACTGTAAGGTCTACCCTACACCTGTTGTATTCGGCGCGTATGACAAATAAACTTTGATTTGATATGTTTTTAAAAGTGACAGATTTAGCCAGCTGACTTGTTTTTAACTGTAGTCCCTGGGGAAGGTAGATAGATACCATTTTAAAAATAATCGTAAACATGAAATGTCACAAAGATTTTTGTTGAAAGCCATCAAATGTAATGAAATCGTTTTGAACACTTCTGTCTCAGTGGACACTTCTGTCTCGGCAGCGGACACTTCTGTCTCGGCAGGGGACACTTCTGTCTCAACAGTGGACACTTCTGTCTCGGCAGCGGACACTTCTGTCTCAGCAGAGGACACTTCTGTCTCGGCAGGGGACACTTCTGTCTCAACAGTGGACACTTCTGTCTCGGCAGCGGACACTTCTATCTCAGAGCTCAATGAAGCGACAGGTGCTTGCTATCGAACTGCGGGAATAAGAGTCCTGAAAAGATAGTGTCTTGTTTCTCTGTCTAAAGCCAGAGAGCAGAGCAGAGAGACTGTAGCTTAACTGCTGAGTTGCCTGTAGTGTGGTGATGGTAATGGCTTATAGAGGATCCTCCGCATTCCATCTCCTAATGGCATCGCTTTATCATCGTCTGTCGGCTCCAACGGAGTGCTTCCCTACCTCCTTCCCTTTTTCATTCTGTCTCCCTCTCTCCTTCTCTCTCTAACTCTCTCTCTAACTCTCTGTCTGTGTCTCTCTCTAACTCTGTCTAACTTTCTGTCTGTGTCTCTCTCTAACTCTCTGTCTGTGTCTCTAACTATGTCTGTGTCTCTCTCTAACTCTCTCTCTAACTCTCTGTCTGTGTCTCTCTCTAACTCTCTGTCTGTGTCTCTCTCTAACTCTCTCTCTAACTCTCTGTCTGTGTCTCTCTCTAACTCTGTCTGTGTCTCTCTCTAACTCTCTCTAACTCTGTCTGTGTCTCTCTCTAACTCTCTCTGACTCTCTGTCTGTGTCTCTCTCTAACTCTGTCTGTGTATCTCTCTAACTCTCTCTCTCTCTCTCTCTCTCTCTCTCTCTCTCTCTCTCTGTCTTTCTGTCCCATGGATCCCAGTTCCCAATTAATTGCCAATTAATGGCATCAGATTACTATATGCATTACAGACCTGTCGTGTCTTTGGCTATGCTGGATTACATGCTATTCTATAAAATAATTTCTCCGTAATTAATATTACCTGATTGAGATAATCGTGTAAATGTAATTAACTAGAGAGTCGGGCACCACAAAATAATATTTATAGAGCTGTTATCTTCCGAATAAACTCTTAAAGACCTAGTAATATTTTACATCAATAGCAGTCAATATTAATTGCCATCTTAATTCAGTCTCATCTGAAAGTTTTAAATTCTTAGTTATCTGCACGAACCCTGGCTAACAAGTTGAATCAGCAATACAAATTGGGTTTAATTGTTTATTTACTAAATACCTAACTAATCACAAAGAATTACACATACACATAATTAAATCATAACTTGATTACAAATTACGTCATAAAGGAAAACGTCCCTAGCGGGCGGAACAGATATGACAGCTGTTTACACAAAAGAAAAGGGTCTGGGTTTGAGTGAAAGAGCGGGAAGACTGAGGAACAAAGGGTGAAGCTGTGCTATCGTAAATACAGTATCTTATGCATTCTAAATTACCGCCCATTTGGAAAAGGAAAATGCAATAAATATTTACTCTGAGCTGCGCTTTCGGTAGGTTGGTGGTGGATGGAAGGCCGTGTTGCAAAACCGAGTCCTTCGTCCTTTGAAGAATGTCTCTGGTGGTCAATTGGATACGTTGTAGTAACGTCGTTGTGTGATAGACGAGACACTCTGTCTGTTCCTTCCTAACCCTCGTTTGCAGCGGCTGTTGCTAACTCATCGGCAAGGAGGTATCACTTCTGTAGAGAATAAGAGTTCAAAGTTCATACCATTCGCAACCAAAGCTCACGCTGATGGCTTCGTTCTGTAGTTATTATCTGAACCACTCTGACATCGGACCGTCGTCCTCACATCCTCGGAACAAGCCCTACTGTATATAAAGGCTTATATAGGAAGGGAGAGGAGGGCGTGTTTGAAAAGTTTTATAGCCCATGTCCCTTCACAGGGGCGGGCCACTGATTGAGCAGAGCCCTATCTTATGAAGACCCAAATCTCACATTTTAGAAGCTAAAATCACATTTCATCACATCACAAATAATTTTTGTAATATTCAAACAATATTCAAACATTTAAATTGAACAACAATTCCTTGTGAATCCGATAACTCTGATGTGTAGACTTTCCACTGTTGAGTTTATGTCATCTTATCATTGTTGAGAATGTCTCAGATGACAACCGAACTGACATCATATTCATTAAGTACCACCGCATATGTTCAGTTAGTCGGATTACCAGAATGTAGTTCATTTCCCCCCACCTTCTGATGTTCCCAGAATCTCTATGTTAACCAAGGGTCTTGCAAATGTAACATCAGTAGGGTAGAGAGAGGAAAAGGGGGGAAGATGTATTTATGACTGTCATAAACCTACCCCCCAGGCCAACGTCATGACATACCTTAGGTACACCCACTACAGTGTACACACCCACTAATATGTGTGTGTGTGTGTGTGTGATCAGGGAGGAGTGAAAGTTGCACCTTATCTCTCGTGGCACCAGCAGTGACGGCTCTACGCATATCTCCCATGATCCTCCTCTTCAATTAACTCCCTCCTGTTATTCTTTGGGACACATGTTGTGTTTGCCACAATGGGACTGTCCCCTTATCTGCTCCTGACACTCCCAGACGATAAAAGGAAGGAAGGGGAATTTAATATGCAGGTTATTCCAGGTGTAGTGCACCACATTTCAACAGGGCCCATAGGGTGCCATTAGGGACACAGACAGTAGAGGGGAGAGTCTTCCTGGTCAGTCACTGTGGAGAGACTCCAGGGGGTTGGTGATATAGATAGAGGACAGCACAGATAGGGTTGAATGGGCCTAGAGACCAGGGGGCAGATCTATATATGACGCCATGAATGGCCAGGTTCAAGTTTACCGACACATGCTCGTTTTTAATGAGAACACACCCACATACACACACAAGCATGCACACACCCACATACATACACACAAAGACTCAGAGACACACACACACACACATGCATGCATGCACGCAGCTTTTGCCAGCTTGGCCAACCATGCATGAGTCCAACCGAGCCTATAAGCCTGACGTTTTTCCAAGATGTTTTCAGGGGGCAGAGCCTTTTAACCTCTTGAAATGAGCAATCCCGTATCCGGGATCGTAATTATAGCCTCAAGCTCATTACCATAACGCAACGTTAACTATTCATGAAAATCGCAAATGAAATGAAATAAATATATTGACTCTCAAGCTTAGCCTTTTTTTAACAACACTGTCATCTCAGATTTTCAAAATATGCTTTTCAACCATAGCTAAACAAGCATTTGTGTAAGAGTATTGATAGCTAGCATAGCATTAAGCCTAGCATTCAGCAGGCAACATTTTCACAAAAACAAGAAAAGCATTCAAATAAAATAATTTACCTTTGAAGAACTTCGGATGTTTTCAATGAGGAGACTCTCAGTTAGATAGCAAATGTTCAGTTTTTCCAAAAAGATTATTTGTGTAGGAGAAATCGCTCCGTTTTGTTCATCACGTTTGGCTAAGAAAAGAAAACGAAAATTCAGTCATAACGCCAAACTTTTTTCCAAATTAACTCCATATTATCGACAGAAACATGGCAAACGTTGTTTAGAATCAATCCTCAAGGTGTTTTTCACATATCTATTCGATGATATATCATTCGTGGAAGTTTGGTTTCTCCTCTGAACGACATGGAAAAATGCATGCAGCGGGAGATTACGCACCAATTTCGACGGAGGACACCAGGCGGACACCTGGTAAATGTAGTCTCTTATGGTCAATCTTCCAATGATATGCCTACAAATACGTCACAATGCTGCAGACACCTTGGGGAAACGACAGAAAGTGTAGGCTCATTCCTGGCGCATTCACAGCCATATAAGGAGACATTGGAACACAGTGCCTTCAAAATCTGGGACATTTCCTGTTTGAAAATTCATCTTGGTTTCGCCTGTAGCATCAGTTCTGTGGCACTCACAGATAATATCTTTGCGGTTTTGGAAACGTCAGAGTGTTTTCTTTCCAAAGCTGTCAATTATATGCATAGCCGAGCATCTTTTCATGACAAAATATCTTGTTTAAAACGGGAACGTTTTTCATCCAAAAATGAAATACTGCCCCCAGAGTCTCCGCCCACCGACATGCTCTGGGTTTGCTGTTGGCACATGCTCAGTCCGTCCTAAGACAACAATGTCACCCTAGGATGTCGATGCGTGACCATAATGGCCATATGGCCTCATACAATGACCATAATGGCCTCATGTTGGTTTGCTGTTGGCATATTATTAAATATGTAATATATAAACATAAATAATGTGTCTTTTATGTTCTAACATCCTAGTTTTGTTGTTTAATTTCTTTTTTCTTTTTTAAGTAAAAATAGTTTTAGTCACTTCCTCAAGTCTTTACATATGTGGGTCAAATATGACCCATATGAATAAATATTCAGAGCTGGTAAACCAAGAAGGACTTGGTTTACCAGCTCTGCCCACCACTCAGAGGAGTCAGGGCCAGAAGAGGTGCCAGCTCTGCCCACCACTCAGAGCAGCCAGGGCCAGAAGAGGAAGAGGTGACAGCTCTGCCCACCACTCAGAGGAGCCAGGGCCAGAAAAGGTGCCAGCTCTGCCCACCACTCAGAGGAGCCAGGGCCAAAAGAGGTGCCAGCTCTGCCCAGCACTCAGAGCAGCCAGGGCCAGAAGAGGAAGGATAAAGAAGGATAAAGAAGGCAGCTGCTGGTGTTCTCAGTGCAACACACCCATCTGCAGTCACATGCTTGTGTTTTGGAACAAATGCATGGACTAAGACAGCATAGGTTAACATCACACACCTTTTAGTGGTCACCTTTTAGTGGTCATGTTTTAGTGGTCATGTTTTCTAAATTCACAATAGTTACTGTTGTCATTTATATTGATGATGAACTTTGGATTTTCAAATCAATGTTTTTAAATATTATAAAACATGCCTAAGGTGGATTTATTTTGTTCTTCACACTAAAAGGTTGAATTTGAAACTTGAATTATAATATGGCATCAATGTCTATCAAATCAAATCAAATCACATTTTATAAGTCACATGTACCAAAAACATCAGGTGTTTACAGTGAAATGCTTACTTACCCGCCCCTAACCAACTATGTAGACTTTACAGTGAAATGCTTACTTACGCGCCCCTAACCAACAATGTAGACTTTACAGTGAAATACTTACTTACGCGCCCCTAACCAACAATGTAGACTTTACAGTGAAATGCTTACTTACGCGCCCCTAACCAACAATGTAGACTTTACAGTGAAATACTTACTTACGCGCCCCTAACCAACAATGTAGACTTTACAGTGAAATACTTACTTACGCGCCCCTAACCAACAATGTAGACTTTACAGTGAAATACTTACTTACCCGCCCCTAACCAACAATGTAGACTTTACAGTGAAATACTTACTTACGCGCCCCTAACCAACAATGTAGACTTTACAGTGAAATACTTACTTACCCGCCCCTAACCAACAATGTAGACTTTACAGTGAAATACTTACTTACGCGCCCCTAACCAACAATGTAGACTTTACAGTGAAATACTTACTTACGCGCCCCTAACCAACAATGTAGACTTTACAGTGAAATACTTACTTACCCGCCCCTAACCAACAATGTAGACTTTACAGTGAAATACTTACTTACGCGCCCTAACCAACAATGTAGACTTTACAGTGAAATACTTACTTACCCGTCCTAACCAACAATGTAGACTTTACAGTGAAATGCTTACTTACGCGCCCTAACCAACAATGTAGACTTTACAGTGAAATACTTACTTACGCGCCCTAACCAACAATGTAGACTTTACAGTGAAATGCTTACTTACGCGCCCTTCTAACCAACAATGTAGACTTTACAGTGAAATACTTACTTACGCGCCCCTAACCAACAATGTAGACTTTACAGTGAAATACTTACTTACGCGCCCCTAACCAACAATGTAGACTTTACAGTGAAATACTTACTTACCCGCCCCTAACCAACAATGTAGACTTTACAGTGAAATACTTACTTACGCGCCCCTAACCAACAATGTAGACTTTACAGTGAAATACTTACTTACGCGCCCCTAACCAACAATGTAGACTTTACAGTGAAATACTTACTTACCCGCCCCTAACCAACAATGTAGACTTTACAGTGAAATACTTACTTACGCGCCCCTTACCAACAATGTAGACTTTACAGTGAAATACTTACTTACGCGCCCCTAACCAACAATGTAGACTTTACAGAGGAAATGCTTACTGTACGCTGCCCTAACCAACAATGTAGACTTTAGAGAGTGAAATGCTTACTTACGCGCCCCATAACCAACTATGTAGACTTTACAGTGAAATGCTTAAATACGCGCCCCTAACCAACAATGTAGACTTTACAGTGAAATACTTACTTTTGCGCCCCTAACCAACAATGTAGACTTTACAGTGAAATGCTTACAACGCGCCCCTAACCAACAATGTAGACTTTACAGTGAAATACTTACTCACCGTTTTCGCCCTAACCAACAATGTAGACTTTACAGTGAAATACTTACTTATGCGCCCCTAACCAACAATGTAGACTTTACAGTGAAATACTTACTTACCTGCCCTAACCAACAATGTAGACTTTACAGTGAAATACTTACTTACGCGCCCCTAACCAACAATGTAGACTTTACAGTGAAATACTATCACCCCCCACTTACGCCCCCTAACCAACAATGTAGACTTTACAGTGAAATGCTTACCGCGCCCTAACCAAGCAATGTAGACTTTACAGTGAAATACTTACTTACGCGAAGAGCAACTAAGCCAACAATGTAGACTTTACAGTGAAGATACTTACTTACGCGCCCCTAACCAACAATGTAGAAGACAGTGAAATACTTACTTACCCGCCCCTAACCAACAATGTAGACTTTACAGTGAAATACTTACTTACGCGCCCCTAACCAACAATGTAGACTTTACAGTGAAATACTTACTTACGCGCCCCTAACCAACAATGTAGACTTTACAGTGAAATACTTACTTACCCGCCCCTAACCAACAATGTAGACTTTACAGTGAAATACTTACTTACGCGCCCCTTACCAACAATGTAGACTTTACAGTGAAATACTTACTTACGCGCCCCTAACCAACAATGTAGACTTTACAGTGAAATGCTTACTTACGCTGCCCTAACCAACAATGTAGACTTTACAGTGAAATGCTTACTTACGCGCCCCTAACCAACTATGTAGACTTTACAGTGAAATGCTTACTTACGCGCCCCTAACCAACAATGTAGACTTTACAGTGAAATGCTTACTTACGCGCCCCTAACCAACAATGTAGACTTTACAGTGAAATGCTTACTTACCCGCCCCTAACCAACAATGTAGACTTTACAGTGAAATGCCTTACCCGCCCCTAACCAACAATGTAGACTTTACAGTGAAATGCCAGCTTACCCGCCCCTAACCAACAATGTAGACTTTACAGTGAAATGCTTAGCTCTGCCCGCCCTCAGAGCAACCAACAATGTAGACTTTACAGTGAAATGCTTACTTACCCGCCCCTAACCAGAATGTAGACTTTACAGTGAAATGCAGCTTACCCGCCCCTAACCAACAATGCAGACTTTACAGTGAAATGCTTACTTACTGCGCCCCTAACCAACAATGTAGACTTTACAGTGAAATGCTTACTTACCCGCCCCTAACCAACAAGAGAGGAAGAGGTGTAGACTTTACAGTGAAATGCTTACTTACACGCCCCTAACCAACAATGTCGACTTTACAGTGAAATGCTTACTTACCCGCCCCTAACCAACAATGTAGACTTTACAGTGAAATGCTTACTTACGCGCCCTAACCAACAATGTAGACTTTACAGTGAAATGCTTACTCGCGCCCTAACCAACAATGTAGACTTTTGAAATGCTTACTAACGCATGCCCTAACCAACAATGTAGACTTTACAGTGAAATGTTTTAGTTCCCGCCCTAACCAACAATGTAGACTTTACAGTGAAATGCTTACTTACCCGCCCCTAACCAACAATGCAGACTTTACAGTGAAATGCTTACTTACCCGCCCTAACCAACAATGTAGACTTTACAGTGAAATGCTTATTACGCGCCCCTAACCAACAATGTAGACTTTACAGTGAAATGCTTACTTACGCGCCCCCTAACCAACAATGTAGACTTTACAGTGAAATGCTTACTTACCCGCCCCTAACCAACAATGTAGACTTTACAGTGAAATGCTTACTTACGCGCCCTAACCAACAATGTAGACTTTACAGTGAAATGCTTACTTACCCGCCCCTAACCAACAATGTAGACTTTACAGTGAAATGCTTACTTACCGCCCCTAACCAACAATGTAGACTTTACAGTGAAATGCTTACTTACCCGCCCCTAACCAACAATGTAGACTTTACAGTGAAATGCTTACTTACGCGCCCCTAACCAACAATGTAGACTTTACAGTGAAATGCTCACTTACGCGCCCCTAACCAACAATGTAGACTTTACAGTGAAATGCTTACTTACCCGCCCCTAACCAACAATGTAGACTTTACAGTGAAATGCTTACTTACCCGCCCCTAACCAACAATGTAGACTTTACAGTGAAATGCTTACTTACGCGCCCCTAACCAACAATGTAGACTTTACAGTGAAATGCTTACTTACCCGCCCCTAACCAACAATGTAGACTTTACAGTGAAATGCTTACTTACCCGCCCCTAACCAACAATGTAGACTTTACAGTGAAATGCTTACTTACCCGCCCCTAACCAACAATGTAGACTTTACAGTGAAATGCTTACTTACACGCCCCTAACCAACAATGTAGACTTTACAGTGAAATGCTTACTTACACGCCCCTAACCAACAATGTAGACTTTACAGTGAAATGCTTACTTACGCGCCCCTAACCAACAATGTAGACTTTACAGTGAAATGCTTACTTACACGCCCCTAACCAACAATGTAGACTTTACAGTGAAATGCTTACTTACCGCCCCTAACCAACAATGTAGACTTTACAGTGAAATGCTTACTTACACGCCCCTAACCAACAATGTAGACTTTACAGTGAAATGCTTACTTACGCGCCCTAACCAACAATGTAGACTTTACAGTGAAATGCTTACTTACCCGCCCTAACCAACAATGTAGACTTTACAGTGAAATGCTTACTTACCCGCCCCTAACCAACAATGTAGACTTTACAGTGAAATGCTTACTTACGCGCCCTAACCAACAATGTAGACTTTACAGTGAAATGCTTACTTACACGCCCCTAACCAACAATGTAGACTTTACAGTGAAATGCTTACTTACCCGCCCCTAACCAACAATGTAGACTTTACAGTGAAATGCTTACTTACGCGCCCCTAACCAACAATGTAGACTTTACAGTGAAATGCTTACTTACACGCCCCTAACCAACAATGTAGACTTTACAGTGAAATGCTTACTTACACGCCCCTAACCAACAATGTAGACTTTACAGTGAAATGCTTACTTACGCGCCCCTAACCAACAATGTAGACTTTACAGTGAAATGCTTACTTACACGCCCCTAACCAACAATGTAGACTTTACAGTGAAATGCTTACTTACGCGCCCCTAACCAACAATGTAGACTTTACAGTGAAATGCTTACTTACGCGCCCCTAACCAACAATGCAGACTTTACAGTGAAATGCTTACTTACGCGCCCCTAACCAACAATGTAGACTTTACAGTGAAATGCTTACTTACGCGCCCCTAACCAACAATGCAGACTTTACAGTGAAATGCTTACTTACGCGCCCCTAACCAACAATGTAGACTTTACAGTGAAATGCTTACTTACGCGCCCCTAACCAACAATGCAGACTTTACAGTGAAATGCTTACTTACGCGCCCCTAACCAACAATGCAGACTTTACAGTGAAATACTTACTTACGCGCCCCTAACCAACAATGCAGACTTTACAGTGAAATGCTTACTTACGCGCCCCTAACCAACAATGCAGACTTTACAGTGAAATGCTTACTTACGCGCCCCTAACCAACAATGCAGACTTTACAGTGAAATGCTTACTTACGCGCCCCTAACCAACAATGCAGACTTTACAGTGAAATACTTACTTACGCGCCCCTAACCAACAATGCAGACTTTACAGTGAAATGCTTACTTACACGCCCCTAACCAACAATGTAGACTTTACAGTGAAATGCTTACTTACGCGCCCCTAACCAACAATGTAGACTTTACAGTGAAATGCTTACTTACGCGCCCCTAACCAACAATGCAGACTTTACAGTGAAATGCTTACTTACGCGCCCCTAACCAACAATGCAGACTTTACAGTGAAATGCTTACTTACGCGCCCCTAACCAACAATGCAGACTTTACATTGAAATGCTTACTTACGCGCCCCTAACCAACAATGTAGACTTTACAGTGAAATGCTTACTTACGCGCCCCTAACCAACAATGCAGACTTTACAGTGAAATGCTTACTTACGCGCCCCTAACCAACAATGCAGACTTTACAGTGAAATACTTACTTACGTGCCCCTAACCAACAATGCAGACTTTACAGTGAAATGCTTACTTACGCGCCCCTAACCAACAATGCAGACTTTACAGTGAAATGCTTACTTACGCGCCCCTAACCAACAATGCAGACTTTACAGTGAAATACTTACTTACGCGCCCCTAACCAACAATGCAGACTTTACAGTGAAATGCTTCCTTACGCGCCCCTAACCAACAATGCAGACTTTACAGTGAAATGCTTACTTACGCGCCCCTAACCAACAATGCAGTTTAAAACATCAAAAATCAAATACAGATAAGAATAAGAAACAAAAGTAACAAGTAATTAAAGAGCAGCAGTAAAATAACAACAGCGAGACTATATACAGGGTGGTACCGGTACAGAGTCAATGTGCGGGGGCAACGGTTAGTTGAGGTAATATGTACATGTAGGTAGAGTTATTAAAATGACTCTGCATAGATGATGACAACAGAGAGTAGTAGCGTTGTAAAGGTGGAAGGGGGGCGCAATGCAAATATGTTATATGTTTAGGAGTCTTATTGCTTGGGGGTAGAAGCTGTTTAGAAGCCTCTTGGACCTAGACTTGGCGCTCCGGTACTGCTTGCCGTGTGGTAGCAGAGAGAACAGTCTGTCTTGGTGTGCTTGGACCATGTTAGTTTGTTGGTGATGTGGACACCAAGGAACTTGAAGCTCTCAACCTGCTCCACTATAGCCTCTTCGATGAGAATGTGGGCGTGCTGGTTCCTCTTTTTCCTGTAGTACACAATCATCTCCTTTTTCTTGACCACGTTGAGAGAGAGGTTGTTGTCCTGGCACCACATGGCCAGGTTTCTGACCTCCTCCCTATTGGCTGTCTCATCATTATTGGTGATCAGGCCTACCACTGTTGTGTCATCGGCAAATGTAATGATGGAGTTGTGCCTGGCCATGCAGTCATGAGTGAACAGGGAGCACAGGAGGGGATTGAATAATTAAAAATAAAGAAATATACAAAAATACTAAATATCATATTATGTCTATATACAGTGTTGTAATTATGTGCAAATAGTTAAAGTACAAAAGGGAAAATAAATCAACATAAATATGGGTTGTATTTACAATGGTGTTCGTTCTTCACTGGTTGTCCTTGTGGCAACAGGTCACATATCTAGCTGCTGTGGTGGCACACTGTGGTATTTCACGCAATAGATATGGGTTGTATTTCAAATGGTGTTCGTTCTTCACTGGTTGCCCTTGTGGCAACAGGTCACATATCTTGCTGCTGTGGTGGCACACTGTGGTATTTCACGCAATAGATATGGGAGTTTATCAAAATTGGATTTGTTTTCCAATTTGTAGGTCTTTGTAATCTGAGGGAAATATGTGTCTCTAATATGGTCATACATTTGACAGGAGGTTAGGAAGTGCAGCTCAGTTTCCAGCTCATTTTGTGGGCAGTGTGCACATAGCCTGTCTTCTCTTGAGAGCCAGGTCTGCCTACGGCGGCCTTTCTCAATAGCAAGGCTATGCTCACTGAGTCTGTACATAGTCAAAGATTTCCTTAATTTTGGATCAGTTACAGTGGTCAGGTATTCTGCCACTGTGTACTCTTGGTTTAGGGCCAAATAGCATTCTAGTTTGCTAATTTCTTTTGTAAATGTTTTCCAATATGTCAAGTAATGATCTTTTTGTTTTCTCATGATTTGGTTGGGTCTAATTGTGTTGCTGTCCTGGGGCTCTGTGGGGTCTGTTTGTGTTGGTGAACAGAGCCCCAGGACCAGCTTGCTTAGGGGACTCTTCTCCAGGTTCATCTCTCTGTAGGTGATGGCTTTGTTATGGAATGTTTGGGATTCGCTTCCTTTTAGGTGGTTGTAGAATTTAACACATTTTTTCTGGTTTTTGATAATTAGCGGGTATCGGCCTAACTCATCTCTGCATGCATTATTTGATGTTTTACGTTGTACACAGAGGATATTTTTTGCAGAATTCTGGACGCAGAGTCTCAACAGTTGAATGCATTCAGTTGTACAACTGATTAGGTATCCCCCTTTCTCTTTCCAATTTGGTGTTTGTCCCATTTAGTGAATTCTTGGTTGGTGAGCGGAACCCTAGACCTCACAACCATTATTGACAATGGGTTTTATAACTGAACTTTAATACTGATACAGTATTTTTTGCCAGATCCTAATTGGTATGTCGAATTTTATGTTCCTTTTGATGGCATAGAATGCCCTTCTTGCCTTGTCTCTCAGATCGTTCACAGCTGTGTGGAAGTTACCTGTGGCGCTGATGTTTAGGCCGAGGTACTCTCTCTCTCTCTCTCTCTCTCTCTCTCTCTCTCTCTCTCTCTTCTCTCTCTCTTTCTCTCTCTCTCTCGCTCTCGATCTGTTAGCATTAAGCAAGTTGCTTTGTGGATAACAAAAGATTTTCAATGATTACCATTAGGCCCCAAAAATGTGCAGGCTTTATCTTGCTTATATGCAGCATCCAGGAGTCAAGCTGTGGGGATTTTGGAAAGGGGGGAGAGAAGAGGAGAGGAGAGGAGGAGAAGAGCAGTGGGTAGAGTAAGGGAGAGTAGAGGAGAGGAGAAGGAGAGCAGAGGGGAGAGGAGAAAGAGAGGAGAAGGAGAACAGAGGGGAGGGGAGCGGGGAGGGGAGAAGGAGAGCGGGGGGAGTAGTGGAGGAGATGGGGAGGGGAGGGGAGAAGAAGAAGGAGAGCAGAGGGGAGAAGGGGAAGGAGAGGGGAGAGGAGAAGACAAGAGAGCACAGGATAAGGAGAGCAGAGGGGATGGGAGAAGGGAGGGGAGAAGGAGAGCAGGGGGAGAGGAGAGAGGGGAGTAGATAGGGGAGGGGAGGGGAGGGGAGAGGAGAGGGGAGGGGAGAGGGGAGTAGAGAGGGGAGAGGAGAGGAGAGGAGAGGAGAGGAGAGGAGAGGAGAGGAGAGGAGAGGAGAGGAGAGGACAGGAGAAAGAGAGCAGAGGGGAGTAGAGAGGGGAGTAGAGAGGGGAGGGAAGGGGAGAGGCCAGGAGAAAGAGAGCAGATGGGAGTAGAGAGGGGAGTAGAGAGGGGAGGGGAGAGGGGAGTAGAGAGGAGAGGGGAGAGGAGAGGAGAGGACAGGAAAAAGAGAGCAGAGGGGAGTAGAGAGGGGAGGGGAGAGGAGAGGACAGGAGAAAGAGAGCAGAGGGGAGCGAGAAGGGGAGTAGAGAGGGGAGGAGAGAGGGGAGGGGAGTAGAGAGGGGAGGGGAGGGGACAGGAGAAGGAGAGCAGAGGGGAGGGGAGGGAACAGGAGAAAGAGAACTGAGAGGAGAGGAGAGGAGAGGAGAGGAGAGGAGAGAGGAGGGACAGGAGAGGAGAGGAGAGGAGAGGAGAGGAGAGGAGGGGGACAGGAGAAAGAGGAGAGGAGAGGAGAGGAGAGGAGGGGGGAGGAGAAAGAGAGAGGAGAGGAGAGGAGAGGAGAAAGAGAAAGAGGAGAGGAGAGAGAGAGGAGAGGAGAGGAGAGGGAGAGAGGAGAGGAGGGAGAAACGAGGGCAGAGGGGAGGAGGAGGACAGGAGAAGGAAAGGAGAGGGAGGAGGGGAGAGGAGAGGAGGGAGAGGAGAGGAGAGGAGAAAGAGGAGGAGAGGAGAGGAGAGGAGAGGAGAAAGAGGGGAGAGGAGAGGAGAGGAGAAAGAGAGCAGAGGGAGAGGAGGAGGAGAGGAGAAGGAGAGAGGAGAGGAGAGGAGGGAGGAGGAGAGGAGAGGAGAGGAGAGGAGAGGAGAGGAGAGGAGACGAAGAGCAGAGGGGAGAGGGGAGAGGGAGAGGAGAGGAAAAAGAGGGCAGAGGGGAGGAGAGGACAGGAGAAGGAAAGGAGGAGGGGAGGGGAGTGGACAGGAGAGGGGAGAGGAGAGGAGAGGGGAGAGGAGAGGAGAGGAGGAGAGGAGAAAAGAGGGCAGAGGGGAGAGGAGGACAGGGCAGAGGGGAGGGGAGGAGGACAGGAGAAAGATAGAGGAGAGGACAGGAGACGGAGAGCAGAGCAAAGGGGAGAGTAGAGGAAAAAGAGGGCAGAGGGGAGGAGGAGGACAGGAGAAGATAGAGAGGGAGGACAGGAGGGGAGGGAGAGCAGAGCAAAGGGGAGAGTAGAGGAAAAAGAGGGCAGAGGGGAGGAGGAGGACAGGAGAAGGAAAGCAGAGGGGGAGGGGAGGGGAGGGGAGAGGAGAGGAGAGGAGAGGAGAGGAGAGGAGAGGAGAGGAGAGGAGAGGGATTGATATATGTCAGGAAAGCAGTCTAAAGCTCTGTTGGTGTTTTCTATATATCTATCAATCCCATACTAAAAATAACAAACACAAGCTGAATCCAGCTCAACTATTGTTATTTTGGGATGCTGTAAAGCTTTTCGGAGTCTTTGAACAAACAACTGTATACCGTGGAAAGATTTCTGAGCAGTTTGGGTGTTTGTTTGCTGTGTCTTTGTGATTATATAAAGCCACTTCACACCAACTCACAGACACGTGGGCATGCACACACACACAAACTCTCCCCTCTGCTCATCCTCTCTCTCTCTCTGATGTGAGAACAGTGTGCAGAATTTTAATTGCACTTGAGAATTCAGTTTGTCTGGGTAATTGTATCTTTTGACCTGACCTGCACTGCATTGCAGATTCTTCAGATTCCGTTTCACCTCTCTTTGTTTCCCTCAGATCACAAGGTCCATCATAAAGCAGTCTCGGGAATGTTTCCCTCAGATCACAAGGTCCATCATAAAGCAGTCTCGGGAATGTTTCCCTCAGATCACAAGGTCCATCATAAAGCAGTCTCAGGAATGTTTCCCTCAGATCACAAGGTCCATCATAAAGCAGTCTCAGGAATGTTTCCCTCAGATCACAAGGTCCATCATAAAGCAGTCTCAGGAATGTTTCCCTCAGATCACAAGGTCCATCATAAAGCAGTCTCAGGAATGTTTCCCTCAGATCACAAGGTCCATCATAAAGCAGTCTCAGGAATGTTTCCCTCAGATCACAAGGTCCATCATAAAGCAGTCTCAGGAATGTTTCCCTCAGATCACAAGGTCCATCATAAAGCAGTCTCAGGAATGTTTCCCTCAGATCACAAGGTCCATCATAAAGCAGTCTCAGGAATGTTTCCCTGTGACTCTCGCTGCTGCATTTACAATGGATGTTCCCCCCCCCACATACACCAATGTGCTTGTTTCCTTAAACACCAGTTCCTTTCAGTCTCAGGAATGTTTCTCAGAAATCTATCATAACCTAGGGTTTTACCTCAGATCACAAGGTCCATCATAAAGTCTCAGGAATGTTTCCAGATCACAAGGTCCATCATAACCCACTTTAGGATGTTTAACCTTGATCACAAGCCATCATAAACCTCAGGAATGTTTCCCTGTGACTCTCGCTGCTGCATTTACAATGGATGTTCCCCCCCCCACATACACCAATGTGCTTGTTTCCTTAAACACCAGTTCCTTTCATTGTGGGGCTGAAATCTATCATAACCTATGGTTTTACCTAGGCTTCAGTGTCTCAGGGACCAGGCTACCGGGGTTGAGGTTAACCCACTTTAGGATGTAAGTAACCTTGTCCAAGCCATACCGACCCATAGTACCGACCCATAGTACCGACCCATAGTATCGGCCCATAGTACGGACCCATAGTACCGACCCATAGTACCGGCCCATAGTACCGACCCATAGTACCGGCCCATAGTACCGGCCCATAGTACCGACCCATAGTACCGACCCATAGTACCGACCCATAGTACCGACCCATAGTACCAGCCCATAGTACCAGCCCATAGTACCGACCCATAGTACCGGCCCATAGTACCGGCCCATAGTACCGACCCATAGTACTGACCCATAGTACCGACCCATATGGTCTCCTGTTTCTGGAGTGTGAATCAGCTTGATGTACACCACTTGGACAGGACACTAATCTCACACGGCCTTTCCCCAATCAATTTTCCCCAGTGATTAACACTAAACAGGTTGTTTCTGACTTAACTGTTTTCAGAAATGTCCGTGGATGGTAATGTCATCCAAAATGCTATAGTTTATTTGCAATGTCCCAAAATACATTCTGGATGATTGATGTTGATTGTTAAATTGTAAATGTCCCTTTTAATAGTCAGGAGGCAGGAATTATGCTTCTGCAGTCAGACCTGATGATGGCTGAGGTGTGTCCTCTTGGGTGTCCTGTGGCTGGTTCCTTTCTACAGCATCACTCCTTCCCCTCTCTCTCTCTCTCTCTCTCTCTCTCTCTCTCTCTCTCTCTCTCTCTCTCTGTCTCTGTCTCTGTCTCTCTCTCTCTCTGTCTCTCTCTCTCTCTCTCTCTCTCTCTCTCTCTCTCTGTCTCTCTCTCTCTCTCTCTCTCTCTCTCTCTCTCTCTCTGTCTCTCTCTCTCTCTCTGTGTCTCTCTGTTTCTCTCTCTCTTTCAATATCTCTCTCTCTCCCTCTCTGTCTCTCTCTCTCTCTGTGTCTCTCTCTCACTCTCTCTCTCTCTGTCTCTCTCTCACTCTCTCTCTCTCTGTTTCTCTCTCACTTTCAATATCTCTCTCTCTCTCTCTCGCTCTTCCTCTTTCTCTCTTTCTCTATCTCTTACTCTCTCTCTCTCTCTCTCTCTCTCTCTCTCTCTCTCTCTCTCTCTCACTCTCTCTCTCTCTTTCTCTCTATATCTCTATATCTCTCTCTCTCGCTCTTTCTCTTTCTCTCTATATCTCTAGATCTCTTCCTCTCTCTCTCCCTCTCTACCTCTCTCTATATCTCGTTCTCTTTCTCTCTTTCTCTCTCCCTCTCTTCCTCTCTCTCCGATGAGCAACACATTATTGCTTCAAGGGACAAGTGAAATAGCTTCAGGCAGGATACAGAACACATCTTTTGTGCAGCAACAAATGATGTCAAAAATATATATTTTTTTAAATAACCGCCAGTCTTCATTCCAAACCAGCCGTACGGTTAGGTCCTATCTGATAGGCCTTACAAGACACAGAGTGTCTGGACACGGGAAACTGCCTCTGCTCAGAAAGGAGCTATTATTAGCTCCTTCCTCAGAACCATATGCTCAGTCTCCAAATGCTTTTAAATGCTAGTAAAACTAAATGCATGCTCTTCAACCGATTGCTGCCCGCACCCTCCCGCCCGGCTAGCATCACTACTCTGGACGGTTCTGACCTAGAATATGTGGACAACAACAAATACCAAGGTGTCTGGTTAGACTGTAAAATCTCCTTCCAGACTCACATTAAGCATCTCCAATCCAAAATTAAATCTAGAATCAAACAGAGCCTCCTTCACTCATGCTGCCAAACATACCCTCGTAAAACTGACTATCTTACTGATCCTTGACTTTGACGATGTAATTTACAAAATAGCCCCCAATACACTACTCAGCAAACTGGATGTAGTCTATCACAATGACATCCATTTTATCACCAAAGCCCCATATACTACCCACCACTGCAACCTGTATGCTCTCGTTGGCTGGCCCTCACTACATATCCGTCGCCAAACCCACTGGCTCCAGGTCATCTATGAGACTTGGCTTGACAAAGCCCTACCTTATCTCAGCTCACTGGTCACCATAGCAGCACCTGCCCGTAGCACGCACTCCAGCAGTTATATCTCACTGGTCATCCCCAAAGCCAACACTTACTTTGGCCGCCTTTCCTTCCAGTTCTCTGCTGCCAATGACTGGAACGAATTGCAAACATCTCTGAAGCTGGAGTCTTATATCTCCATCTCCAACTTTAGGCGTCAGCTGTCAGATCAGCTTACAATCACTGTACCTGTACACAGCCCATCTGTAAATAGCACACCCAAATACCTCACCCCCATATTATTACTTACCCTCTTGCTCTTTGGCACCCCAGTATCTCTACTTGCACATCATCATCTGCACATCTATCACTCCAGTATTAATGCCAAAATGTCTTTATTTCGCCTCTATGGCCTATTAATTGCCTTAACTCCCTAATATTCTACATTAGCACACACTGTACATAGATTTTTATATTTTTATTTTCTTTTGTGTTATTGACTGTACGTTTGTTTATGTGTAACTATGTGTTGTTGTTTTTGTCACACTGCTTTGCTTTATCTTGGCCAGGTCGCAGTTGGTTAAATAAAGGGGAAATAAAAAAATAAGCAGTGTTACTGTAGTTGCTTCACAGGCTAATCTATCAATGTATTGTACTCTATTCTATTTTATAATCTGGGTGGTTCGAGCCCCAGTCCCGACACACACACCGGCTGAAGCCAGGGCATGGGCAGGTTGAAGCCAATACTGATGCTACCTGGCTGGCTGGGAGGGCCTGATTAAAGACTACAGTATAGTAATGCTACCTGGCTGTCTGTGAGGGCCCTGATTGAAGACTACAGTATACTGATGCTACCTGGCTGGCTGGGAGGGCCTGATTAAAGACTACAGTATAATGCTGCTACCTGGCTGGCAGTGAGGGCCCTGATTAAAGACTACAGTATAATGTTGCTACCTGGCTGTCTGGGATGGCCCTGATTAAAGACTACAGTATAATGCTGCTACCTGGCTGTCTGTGAGGGCCCTGATTAAAGACTACAGTATAGTGATGCTACCTGGCTCGCTGTGATGGCCCTGATTAAAGACTACAGTATAATGTTGCTACCTGGCTGTCTGGGAGGGCCCTGATTAAAGACTACAGTATAATGCTGCTACCTGGCTGGCTGTGAGGGCCCTGATTAAAGACTACAGTATAATGATGCTACCTGGCTGTCTGTGAGGGCCCTGATTAAAGACTACAGTATAATGTTGCTACCTGGCTGTCTGGGATGGCCCTGATTAAAGACTACAGTATAATGCTGCTACCTGGCTGTCTGTGAGGGCCCTGATTAAAGACTACAGTATAATGCTGCTACCTGGCTGTCTGTGATGGCCCTGATTAAAGACTACAGTATAATGATGCTACCTGGCTGTCTGTGATGGCCCTGATTAAAGACTACAGTATAATGTTGCTACCTGGCTGTCTGTGATGGCCCTGATTAAAGACTACAGTATAATGCTGCTACCTGGCTGTCTGTGATGGCCCTGATTAAAGACTACAGTATAGTGATGCTACCTGGCTGTCTGTGATGGCCCTGATTAAAGACTACAGTATAATGTTGCTACCTGGCTGTCTATGAGGGCCCTGATTAAAGACTACAGTATAATGCTGCTACCTGGCTGTCTGTGAGGGCCCTGATTAAAGACTACAGTATAATGCTGCTACCTGGCTGTCTGTGAGGGCCCTGATTAAAGACTACAGTATAATGCTGCTACCTGGCTGGCTGTGAGGTCCCACACAGAGAAGCGGACTAACACACACACACACACACACACACACACACACACACACACACACACACACACACACACACACACACACACACACACACACACACACACACACACACACACACACACACACACAGCTCGCTGTCTCTTCCACCCTCTTCTTCTCCCCTCTGCTCATGCTCTCTCAGATCCCATGCTTCTTCGAGCCACCTTGTCCCTGACCCCTCTGTTGTCTGAGCAGTAATGCGAGGATGGGATTTAAAAATAATCTAACACACCCCTGGCTCTTTTCATCTTCCCCATCTCCTTCCCCTGCCTTCCCTGTCTTGGGGTCCTCAGCCTCACAGCACAGGGCTGGCTTTAATTAAACTGCCTGTCACCCCATATCACGCTGTGCGGATCAGTCCTGACCAGGGACCTGGCTCAGGGGAGAGAAGACCGGCGGAAGCAGACGGAAATGACTTCAGACACCAAGTACAGGGAGAGTAAGAGTCACATCCAAGATACTGCTCCCTCCTTTATACCATCTCAGCAGCATTCATCCCCTGTTAGGCTACTGTAGCTGGGGATCTGTCTCACTATTAATAGGCACTTCCTGAGTCCTGAGTGACTGGTATTCACTGCCAACAATGTGTACACACACACACACACCCACACACACACACACACACACACACACACACACACACACACACACACACACACACACACACACACACACACACACACACACGCACACACACACACACGCACACACACTCGCACACGCACACAAACACACACACGCACACACGCACACCCACACACTCGCACACACACGCACACACACGCACACAAACACACACACACACACACACATCTCTTCAAGTCAATCCATGCACTTGTTTTTCAGAGCAGTCAGTCAGTTTAATGTGCAGTATTTCATTTGCTCGGAGAGATGTGGACTGAAGTTGTGCGGGGTCAAAAGCTCCTCACTCAAATAAGTTGTTTTTCTCTCCCCTGATGTGCCACCCCCCCCCACACACACACACACATATATACACACACATATACACACACTCACACAGTGAGAGAGATTTATGAGGAAGGGCAGTTTGATGGGAGGGAGGTCTTGTCTCAGATGCATTGTTCCTGGCGTGGGAGCAAGAGAGTGTACCGGTTATGGTTTGTAATGGAGGCAGCAACTGATTTATTCACAATATGACACTGCTAATATCATCATAACATCTAGTAGCGGGGGGGGGCTTTAAATAAATCACACTGTTTCATACACCACCCTCTGCAAAATGTCTATTAAAATATCTGTTTTTACTGTCTGTTGTTCCATTAACTCTGCATTTGATGGTTATGGTTCAGTGTCGGAGCCCAGAACCACCGATCCCAGGCCAATGTAGTTGAGCTCCGAGCAGCAGAGTAAATAATACCACTCAAGGAATGTATTTCAGTCTCTAAAGTAGATTTCCATCTGAGCCCTCTAGATTGTTTTACATCTATGGTAATCAGGCACAAATGCAAGGCAGGAAGCAGACCGGCAAAATCTGCGTTTCATGTGATTCGCAGGCAGGAAATGTCCATGGTGGTGAACTAGTATGTAAATGAATGTGATCCAATGTGATGTTATATATTGAACTGAAAAAGACACGTAACATGTCATATAGATGATAGATATCGACATTGTGACATTTTTTTTACCCCGGACATAGAATGCTGTTGTCACAAGCACTTTCCAATGGTGTTGTTTTGTTCTCTCTGTTTTGTTCTGGCCTCATCCTGTAGCCGAGTGCGGTTCGTCGGTCATAGACAATGAGGGGATCATGTTGTCGCCAAACTACCCGATGAACTACGAGAACAACCATGAGTGCATCTACAGCATCCAGGTGCAGGCTGGGAAGGGAATCAACATCTCTGCCAGGACCTTCCATCTGGCCCAGGGGGACATTCTAAAGGTACTGGTCTCTGTCTCTCTGTCTCTCTCTCTCTCTGTCTCTCTCTCTGTGTGTCTCTCTCTGTGTCTCTCTCTATGTCTCTCGCTGTTTCTCTCTCTGTGTCTCTCTGTGTCTCTCGGT